>NW_023495254.1:1005000-1100000 GCF_904425465.1 Colossoma macropomum | reverse complement strand
CTAAATAAGCTTGTGGGTTTGTGCTGTGGGGCTGGGGGGGTGGGAGAGGATTGGAGCCTGAAGATGGAACGAGTGGGGAGTTTGCCAAAGTGAAATCATGAATGCTCTCTTTCACTAGCTCACACCTTTGAAGCGAGCTATAATTGCTACCCTCTTATTCCCCCAGTCAAAGCGGTCACTGAGGAGATTAAGCTAAGCTTTAGTGTTTTAGCGTTTGGGGAGAGCTTTGCTTTACTGATAAATGTCAGCTAACTGTCATTTAATCTCTTCCTCAGGCTAAATTCCATCAGATCCCCAACAACAAAATCTGCATTTGGAGCCCAAAGAGTAAGAAAGTGTAGTAGAGACTAGTAGCAGTAGAAACTAGAAGTAAAGGGAACATCTCCATCTCAAATCAACATGAAATCAACTCATTTCTTTCCTATCTCCAGCTTTTCACTCTCTATCCTCAGCATGTATTCCTTTTACAGTGATAGTTTGGGGAAAAGTCGAATTCCTTCCACGACCTCCTCCTTGACCTAAATGGAGTTGATCAGCCAAGACATGTTTGGTGTCTGAAGTTCACTTTTTTAGTTTTGAACTGGACCTATGAGGCTAACCTAGCTAACAAGTAAAACTTTTACTTCACCAATTAGCATAGTGCTAACTCAAAAGGCATTATTTGACTGAGTATCAGCATTTTTATATAATTGTAGAATAAATCTATCTAAAAAAATCTATATTAAATATTATTATTTATTTTATAAAAGTTTATACATGAATTAATACAAATCAAACTGGAACTAAATTATCATCTGAATCACTTTTAACTTACCATTCTGCTCTGCCTTTCTGTTCTACTCTGGCAAGGCTGAGTCAAGATCAAGACCTGGAGACATTAAATCCAAGTCATGATCAAGACTAGGAGTGAGAGAGTCAGAGTGGAGACCAAGACCTGGACACATCTGAGTCTGAGTCAAGAGCAAGACTAAGGGGCAAGACCAATTTGAGACTGAGACATGAACATATTATGTCCGAGTCAAGACCAATGCCAGGAGTGGGCGAAACCAAGTTTGAGACCAAGATTGAGACCTGGACACACTGAGTCTGAGTCAAGTTCAAGTCCACAAGAGGACGAAACCAAGTAAAGACCCAGACCTGGAGACATTAAATCAAGTCAAGATCGAGAGCAGGAGCGGGTGAGTCAGAGTGGAGACCAAGACCTAGACACATCAGATCCAAGTCAAGAACAAGACAAGTTGTAGGCAAAATTGAGTCAAGATCAAGACTAAGAGTTGGCGAGACCATTTTGAGACTGAGACCTAAACATATCAAGTCTGAGTCAAGACCCTGAGTAGGTGAAATCGAGTCAAGACTGGGGCCTAAACCCTTTGAGTCTAGGTCAAGACCAAGGCCAAGAGTGGGCAATTCTGAGTCAACATCAACACCTGGATGCATTGAATCTGAGTCAAAACCAAGATCTGAACACTTCGAGTCCAAGTCAAGACCACAACTAGAAGTGGGCGAGATTGAGTCAAGACCAAGACCTGGACACATTGAGTCTGAGTCAAGACCAAGAGCAGAAGTGGGGAGACTGAGTCAAGGCTGAGACCTGGACACATTGAGTCTGAGTCCTTGTAGTCACACTCAGGATCAGATTAAGGGGGAAAAATGCTTGTATTTTATTTTAATAAAAAATAAAGAAATGATCCAGCTGTCTTAGTTCAAAGTTAAAATATATTTTATATATTATTATATATTTTCTCATTCTTCTGCTTGATCTGAATGTCAGGATGTATGAAAAATCTTCACTGATTAGATACTGAATGAGGAGAGTAATGAATTGTTTTCTCCCATTATCTGAAATTTGATGTTGATGTATTGATATTAGGACTGTTGTGGTGGCAAATTTCCAACACAATATTAGAATATTATATTACAAGTTATGAGTCCTCCTTACACTGAGACTGTGACAAAATACTGTTGAGACTGAGACCACCAATTTACAGTCTCAAGACTAGTCTCAAGACTGAGACTTGAAATTTGTTACTTGTGTTAATCATATGTCACTTAACACAGCAATATTAATTATACATGATGCTTTAAAAAGCATACATTTCCTCTATATAGATTATTCATGACTGTCTTGGTATATAATATGCTTGTGCATGTGCTACTGCAGGAGTTTGTAAATATGAGCATCACAGTGTAATCATGCTAATATGAAAGTGATGCACAAAGATTACCATGCTGAAGAAGAGAACCTCACCTAAACCGACCAGACTCAATTTTCATCCAGAAACAGCTCTGCAAGCTTTAAATTTTATTTATACAGATTTTAATTTAAGGCGCTGTTTCTACTGATTACTTTCTAGATCCCCAAACAGCATCAACCGTTTATAGTTTAGCATAACTGGTTGTGTTGTGTTCAAAGTAAAGGCAGGGATAGTGACAGACCTTTTAAATGATGTTTACAGTGATTGACTATTTCTTTCTAAATAAAGTACTGAAAGAACTACAGGACTTTCCCTTGTACTTTCCAATTGGTGCAGATTTGTATGGGTTTGTATAGTCTAAAGCGAAGTAATGAGTAGTGAGATTACTTTTTCCAAGAGGTGATCCTGTCACTTTGAGTTTCCCACTGTTTAAAAAAATCCAGCTATACTGTCTTCAAGAAAGAACCAATAGAAAGGCTCCAAAATGACTTGAAGTAAAGCCTTAACTTAAACGTTAAGAACGTGGTTTTGGTAGCACAGCGCCAATATACTCACCTCATGAACTTGGGAAAATCCCACACACTTTCCTCCTGTTCTCCCCATTTTCTCTGCTGTCATTCTTTCTTAAACCACTTCTCTTTCATTCCTTCTCTCTTTCCTTCTCTTTAGCTGAGCTAGAAGCTGGACTGGAGTCAGCTCTTTGCTGAAGTCCAGGGCTTGTTGAGGCAGGTCCTTGAAGAAGAAAGAGCCTTTCTTCAGTCTGATAGGCCGATGTGACGAGGGCCCTCAATAGCTCGACTCCTTTGAAGAGTGACTTGTGAAGCCTGTCCCTGAAAGCAGGAATTTGATGTATTCAAGTGTCTGGGCATCACGCCAAAGATGCACTTCAACTCCTCTGGGTAAAAGGCCTTACCCACAGGCTCTCGCCTTCAGCTACACAAACTGCTGCCATGAACTGATTCTGAACTGAGTGTTCGGCAGTTCAGCTGCAGGTACGCTGAGACAAATGAAATCTAAGTAGCTAAAATCATTCTACTGGCTGATCGTTTTGCAATGGAAGATACCTTCACTAGAGTAAAAACATCCAGAAATAGGTTGAGGAATCGTGTAATGTTATTGTAACAATCTCATAATGAGAAACATTAGATATTGTCTAGATTTAAGATGATTTTACTCACCAAGATTTTTTGCAATGTAGGACAAGATCTGTTTTCCATGTATTAACTGTATACCGATATATTTACAGCACATTCATTTCTTTCTCCCTCTACAGTGAGGAGAGACCAGTATTTATGTATTTCCTAGTGCAGTTATAAAAAATGTTAGGAAGATTTCATGGTGAAGATGAAAGAGCTTCCTAAAGATCTCATGGACATTATTAAACAACACTTTTCACACTACAGAACCATAGCGAAGACCTTAAACATGCCTGTCTGCATAGTTGATTTGATGATATGCAGGGGGAAATTTCACAGAACCACAAATATTCATCCAGGCACAAG
Organism: Colossoma macropomum; assembly: GCF_904425465.1. Taxonomy (NCBI): domain Eukaryota; kingdom Metazoa; phylum Chordata; class Actinopteri; order Characiformes; family Serrasalmidae; genus Colossoma; species Colossoma macropomum. The sequence continues at coordinate 1,096,303 of NW_023495254.1, read as the reverse complement.
ATTTCATAATGCACTCTCAGACTAATGATAAGGAAGGTGAGAGAGAAGCCAGCGGTCACTTTAAAGAGTTGCAAAATGACCAGAAAGACGCAGGAACAACAGTTACACAGAGAACAATCAGCAATGAACTCAGTGTGGAGATGCACATCTAAATTTTGCACACAAGCATATAGATGAATCGGATCTCTCTTGGAACAATGTACTCTGGTCAGACAAAGCGAAAATATAACTCTTCAGCAATGTTTAAGCTTGTCACGTTTGGAGAAGGAAAGGTTGAGCGTATGATCAAAAGAACACCAAATCTTCAGTGAAGCATGATGGTGGGAGCATCATAATATGGGGCTTCTTCTCTCCAGTGGAGGGATATACCAGGAGACATTGGTGGAGGATTTAATCTCATCTACCAAGAATCTGAGGAGAAGATGGACGTTTCAACAAGACAATGACCCCAAACATGCAGTCAGAATAACTCAAGATTGGTTTCTTAAAAAGCAGATGAAGTTGCTCATATGGTATAGCCAATCTTTTTTTTTAATCCCATTCAAAATTAGAGTGACCTTCTTAACCTTAAGGAATGAAAGATGGTGTGCCCTGAGGAATGTACTAAAACCAAACCACAATGTTGCAAATAGCTAATTACTTCTTATCGTAGACATTTTAAAGCTGTAACTGCCAACAACGAAGAAAGGTTGAGCATATGATCCCAAGAAAACCAAACCCACAGTGAAGTATGAAGGTGGGAACATCATAATATGGGGCTTCTTCTCTGCAACGGAGTGATGTACCAGGAGATATTAGTGGAGCATTTAATCTCATCTTCCAAGAATCTGAGGAGAAGATGGACGTTTCAAGACAATGATCCCAAACATACAGTCAAAATAACTCAAGAGTGGTTTCTGCGAAAGGAGGTGAAGGTGATTGAATGGCGTAACCAATCTCTTGACTTGGATCCCATTAAAAATCAGAGGAACTTTCTTAACCTAAAGGAATTAAAGATGGTTTGCCACAAGGAATGTGCCAAAACCAAACCACAATGATGCAAAAAGCTAATTACTTCTTACCATAGACGTCTCAAAGCTGTAGCTGCCAACAACGGCTTTGCAATAAAGTGCTGCCACTAATGTGGCTGAATATGATTCACTGCCAATTTAGGTTTTTCCAGTTGAATATACCAAGAAAAGTAAGAGAAGCCTGGCACTGCTCAACCCCAGCAAGATGTTGACTGAATTCAGGTGGGTGAATTTGGCCACCCTCCAGCACTCCCTTGGCTTTCTCTCTCCGTGGTGTACACCTGTGCAGGCCCATGCTGGTTCCAGGGTACAGCCAGGATATGAAGATGAAAAAGAGCAGAATCAGGCTTTTCATTCACTGCACAGGTGCAGTTCTGTTTAGAAAGAACAGTACAAGACAGGCATACATGGTGCAAAATGTTTAGTAATAACAGTAAACAGCAACCAAATTGGATCACACAGTACAGTGCAAAAATCAGAACCCACCTTTTATTTTTTTTAACTTCCAGTCAAAAGTACAACTTATGTTCAGGAGATATTTCTGAAGAGACTAGATGTAAGATAATCCACCCCCATAAGGAGGAGAAGTCAAAGAAAATAAGTGAAAAAACAGGAGTTGCCAAAAATGATTAAAAGGTACAGAGAAAATGAGATTCCCAACAACCACCTGCAAGACCAGTAGACCACCAACACTGTCCCCATCAGATAAACAGCACTTAAAGCTCTCATCTTTGAGAGAGAGGAGAAAATCAAGCTGCTTCAGATATGAAAAAATCCCTAGGTGTTTCTGTCCATCCTTCCACTGTAAGAAAGATGGACAGAAATGAACAGTTGACAAGGTGTTCTTTTCATCAAATGCTGGTTCTTTTTTCTCCAAACGTACCTTTGGTGATTGTGCTTGGAGAGTTCCATTTTTATATTATCAGTCAACAGCATTTGTTCCCAAAATGTCTCTGCATGTAACCTTTCTTTCTAATGACTCTCCCATGCAGATTATGTTTGTGTAAGCAATTAAGCACAGTAGAATGGTGCACCATCACTCTTATCTCAGCTAAACCATCCTTTGCTGTCATATGGGGGATTTGCTTTGCCTTGCTGGCCAGTATAAAGCAGTTCCATCATTTCTTGATCTTCTAGATCTTGCCTCGACTTCCACAGGTCCCCTTAACTGCCATTTCTTAATGACAATTTGGACATTGCATATTGTGATTTGATATGTTTTTGTAATCTTCTCCTGATTTGTATGCTTCAATTAGCTTCATTTTCAGATCCCCAGCTTAGAGGAGCCCATTATTGTTGAGTCTTAGCTCAAGGTTTGAAAAGTTAGAGAATGTATTGCTCTCTGGAATTGTCATCAGCTGATAGTTCTTAGGGGTAATTTGTGACCTGACTAACCAATCCTAAAGAGTCCATTAAGGCCTAAGACCATTAAGGCTTTTTAATTTGTTTTTTTTTTGTTTTTTTTTACTTCTTTTCGCTTCAAAAATCAACACAATGTCGTTTGGCCAGGGGTGCACAAACTTTTGCACACAAATGGCATGCCAGTGAGCAGAAAGCCTTGTGTCAGACGGATTCCGGTAAAGAGAGGTTAAAGAGAAGTGAGTAAGGCCCTATGCGTGAGTTTCAAGCTGTGTTTTCTATTGATGCTATCAACACACAGTAAACAAAACAGATTGAGAACAGGCTGCAGCCGCATTCTCTGAACATGCAGTGCTTTACGGATCTGAGAATACCAGCATCCATCCTTCTGCTTTCATCACTCCTCATTTTCTCCACATCTTTGTCTGAGATTCAGTGAGTAATGCAATTACAGTTCTCTTCATGACCCAGTTTGAAACGCTGCTCTCGAACTTCTCAGTTTGCTCTGTCTTTTTCTTATTCTTTATTCTTTATTATTGAAGACTCTCACCGGGTTTATTCACCAATGTGTGCATACAACTGATAGAACTGATAGAACCGATAGAACTGATAAAACTTTGTGCGTAGAAAAAGTTCTCATGCAAACGTACAGGCTGTTTTCAAGAAGGGTGTACTGGCCATATTTGCTCTTGTGGCAATGTCATTGAACCTGGATCATTTTCATCCAGATCAAGGTTTTCAGGTCAAGCCTGCAATTAGTATAATCAGGCCTGTGCCAGGTAATGGTTAACCAAATTACCGCAGTAACAGCCCAAATGGCAGTAAGAGCCCAAATGACTTACTGGTTTAAAAAAAAAAGTTATGCATTTATTGGTTTATTTCATGCAAACCATAAGAAGACACTAGTATTCCTAGATGTGAACATAATTGAACGTCTATCCATATTGGGTGTTATAGATAGATCAGATAGATCGATAGATAGATACTAGCATCCCGAAAGAAATTTAGCAGCCAGTAGCAGTCACACAACACAGGACAGTTATAATAATAAGGGTGAAATAATATAAAAAGAAGAATATATACAAAACCTATCTACAGGCAAATATACAAATAGAAATATACAAAAATCTGCAATAAGATCTATAACCTTGCTTATAATCTTGCTTGATCAGGTCACTTTAAACTTAGTTTGATGTAACCCTGGTGGCAGTGATGATAGTATTGCTTTTTACTGTTATAAATGCTTTGCTTTCTACATATCAATGCATACTACATATCACATGATTGGCTTTTTGTTATAAACATTGTGATTTCATATACAGGTGTGTGAGGATTAATCACAGTCTGAATATCTAAACTTGGATTAATCACAGTCTCAGTATCTAAACCTGGATGAATCACAGTCTTAGTCTTTAAATTTGGACTAATCACAGTCTGGGTATCTAAATCTGGCTCAATCACAGCCTGCATACCTAAAGCTAGATTAATTACCACCTAAGTATCTAAAGTCTGAGTGTCTAAGCCTGGTTTAATCATAGTCTGAGTATCTAAGTGTGGAGTAATCACAGTCTGAGTATCTAAACCTGGATTAATTACAGCCTGAGTATCTAAACCTGGATTAATCACAGCCTGAGTATCTAGATTTAGATTAATCACTGATAAACCTGGATTAATCACAGCCTGAGTCTCTAAACCTGGATTAACCACAGCCTGAATATCAAAACCTGGATTAATTACAGCCTAAGTATCTATGCCTGGATTAATCACTGCTGTTTTAAATCGAGTTAACCGCATTTGTGTTGTTAGGTTTTGTAAAGCTGAAACTCAGTCAGAAAGCCTGTCTAAATTGAACCTGCTTGGTTAGACAGACCGCAGACTGACTTCTTGTTGTCCAACTACAAGTCAAAACAAATAGCGTAACATTACAGTAACACTGAGAAAAAACAAAACACCTTTATCTTTAAGCTTTTCATCCTCTTCTTTTTTTCTTACCCATTTTATGTACGTTGCTTTTCACCTCACTTGAGCATCTTAGACAACATAATGGTACAGTATTTATAATAACCCAGAGGTTCTTAGGGGGCCCTGTGACAGCCACGGGACACTAAGCAGCTGTTTATGATGCTTATTTGGTAGAGCCAGCACTGGTATCCAAACTTTTGCATACAAACTGTATATATACTGCAAGTCCTAGACAACTACCAGAGCTTTAATCCCTCTGAGACACAATGGAAAGCCTGACATGTGCATATTTTGATTGCAATTCATTCACCAATTTATGTGAATTGCTTCTGCAGGTACACACATATGGAGCTCTGTATATACATTGGATCAGATGGATTCTTTCCATAAAGATCTGGAATAAAACGTCCTCCTGATGTCTGATAAAGAGATTTTCAACATTTTTCTGGCCTCAAATGCCTCTATTGACCTTCCACATGTTCCACTCCACCCCTACCGCATATTAAATCTTTCCCTAACTTCTATAGCTGACCCCTGCTCATCTTTGTCTGTTTTGCTATTTCAACTCCACCCAGCTTCCTGTGGAGAGGAAGTGGTCAGAGGAAAACAGATTGGTCTGCTGTTCTACATCAAAGTGAGAGGAAACCTAAAAGGGCATTAAAAATAAAGTGACAGAAAAAGCTCAGAAAATTAGCCACAGGTCTGGTGTGAGTTTGTGGAGAAAAGTCTGGCTGCCTTCCACAGTTGGGGTTGTGTAGACTAGTTGAGGCCAGTGCCTGGAATACAGTGGTGGTAAAAGTACAGCAAAGAGGCAGAAGAAAGAAAAAAGAAATATATATTTTTTTTTGCTAAACACAATGCAAAGTACTTTATTAGTGTGGAAATATAACACAAACTGCAATCCTACTACAAGGTGCGTAAGACAACACTGAAATACAGGCCCATAAGCCAGAAGGCATAGAATTGCAGAATCACCATCTGATAGGAAAGTGCCATTTGACTGACATACAAAACACCCAATCGCAGAAAGCCTAGCACGATGTGTGCACAACAAAAACAAAACAAAAACAAACAAAATTCAGGAGAAACGTGCTGTGGGATATCAGGAATGCTTCATGGTATAGCGACTGGGCCTATACATCACTGTTTAGTGAGTAGATACAACTCCTTGCTACCAGCAGATCTATGGCTGCTATCATTTAGCTTCATTAACAGTAATTTTCTCACCATCGGACTGATAATACCAGTACATGTAAGTGAGGATAGCAGTTTAAATTCGTCCTGAGAAGTGAGATTCTGAGAGCAGTGGAGATTTTTAGCATGCAGTTTACATCAGACAGTCTGTGCACTTATGTGGGCAGAGTTCCTGAGGCTAAAACTTACTGAAATACAACAAAATCTCTTCTGAATTACACATCATCCACCGCTAGAACCAAGCCCTCTTATCAAGCCACTATCAAAATACATTTCACTTCTGGAAAACACGCAGTTTGGTAATAGTAATGATGACTGGTCAACTGCTCTTTTGAAAGACTGGTCATGCATCCCCTATTCCACGGTGAAACACAGTTAAAATCAAAGCTGGAGTAAAAGTAGCGTTATTTGATGCTATCTGAAGATTATCGGGACTGAATATCTGATACAGAGGAGACCGCAAGAATTTGCACCATCCAGATCTGAGCTGTGTAGATTAGCGCCACTGAAATTCTCTCCTCATTTCTCCAAAGTGAAAAGAAGATAACTGCAGCTTCCAGTGAGGTTGACTCACTCCACACAGATCTGCTGAAATATCACATATTATTGTGCACTTCTGCCTGCAGGACTGCAGAATGTTGTGGCTTGTAAGTGGGTGGTATTTTGGCTAGTAAAACAAATGATTAGCAGGACTGTTTAGGTCATACATTACTCACCACTGCACAACCTAAAAGTGTAGGTTATAAGCAGGGTTGGGAGAGATTTTTGTAATAAAGTTGGTTGTTGCATCAGTTATTACACTGTCTCTGGAAGCAACATGACCGAGTAGCTGGACACAAGCCTAACATCACCATGTGCAATGCCAAGTGTCGGCTGGAGTGGTGTAAAGCGTGCCACCACTGGACTGTGTAGCAGTGGAAATGTGTTCTCTGCAGGGTTGAATCAGACTGGCAGTCTGCATTGTACTGGACACATGGGGGGCCAGGTTATCAGATTCGGTTAAAAAAATTATGAATTAGCTAATAGAAAAAAATGATGAAAATGGATGGAGAGAATAATGAGATGGAGAAAGACAATATTGAAGAAATAAATGGAGAAAATGATGAAGTAACGGAGAGAATGATAACAAAACAGAGAGAATGATGAAGAAATGGATGGAGAGAATAGTAAAGAAACCAATCGAGAGATGAAAGGTCATGCTTGAGGCTGATGAGTCTGACCGGCAAGCAGTGATGAAGTCAGAATTGACAGAGAATTTCCAGCCTCCTCCGACAGAATTCCACAGCACACTGACTGTGCATGAACACACAAAGCAGCCACTGTGACACACACACACTCACATTCACACACACACACCATAAATCCTTTCCATTTTCCATTTGTAATCCCCTCGTCCCCCCACCAAAAAAAAAAAAAACAACATTAAAGTTTAAACTGTGGGGCTTCTTATAAAGTCTACAGTCTCTGTAAATAAAAACAGGACATGTGCCTAGAATAGTTGGAACAGTTATGGCAAAAATTGTGCTTAATTCCACAATTTAAAAAGCAAATAAATAAATAAATAGACTGTAAAAGGTCAGCTGGGAGTGAAATTGGCTGGAATGAGCAGGAGAGAGAAGCATTCTGGAGAAAATGAAGGCCCAGTGGAGAGGGGTGTGGTAGGGTTGGGGGCAGTGGTGTGTCCAGAGTTATAGACGTTAGACCAGCCAGCAGTGCACTTCAAACGATGAAAGAACTACATGTGCACTTACTGCACATCTCAGCATTTCATGCAGTGATGCAGGCAATCATGTGACACAACGTGGGCCAATCACAGTCAGAGGGAGGTCCCAGAACAAACGATCTGGTGATGAAGAGTTCTGTTCAGAGAGCACATGTCCTGTTTTTACCACATTGCACCGCATGTCAAAAAAAGGCCGAAAAGGCATTGCTTTGCTTTGAAACGTTGTTCTTGTTTTATCCCCTTAAAATCCCTGGCTTATTACATACTAAGGCTTATTATTCAGTAACTACAGGAACTTCAATGCAAACTGGTTGAGCTATTCTTCACACAGCTAAAAACATATTTAAGGTACCAATTGTGTACCTTAAATATGTTTTTTTCCAGGTGAAAAGTACATATTTGTATCTTTTCATAACCTAATATTATAAAACAGAACATTAAAATAAAAAGCCTGGAGACGAGACGGGGTGTGTGGAATCAATACAACTTGTGTATGTTCCCTGACTAAAGGTGTTGAGATGTACCCTTGAGGGTCCCACCCCAGTGACAAGAGGGGAACTGCCCCAGTGACAGTTTTGTACCTTTTTTTCTGAGAGTGTAATCCATCTGCAATGGTGAATAGATAACCAGTAGTTACATTGTTGTTGCATGTACCGTTAATGTGTAACTACTGTGTTATTAGCGACACCAGTATAACAAGAGGGACCGAACATTCTTGTGAACTTCTTAGTGAGCCTTTCCTTGGGAAGGCCTTTGTGAATCTAGCCCTAGGTTTTTATCAAAAAGATTAAGAAACTAATCCACTCTCTGCTTTTTAATCACATCATGTGACAAATAATGGTGTTGCGTGTGAGTGGTGGGGGGGTGTTTTGTTATTGGTACTCACTGTTTGAGTGTATAGACTCACACAGAGTGTTAGCTGCAGGGAACACACTCAGAACCACTGTGGGGGTCTTCAGTACAAAAAAACAAAAAAGGAAAACTGAAGACTCGACACTTAATCAGCCATCAGTTTAACACAAAGATTTACTCGCAAGGCTCCATCACTCTCTGTCTTCCCTTCATGCCCTCAATCACTCCATTATAATAAACAACACCTCCCCCTCCCTCTCTATTCTTTCTCTCTAAATACCTTTCCTTCAGCAGCTAAGAGCCTAAAGCCCCCCATTCAGCAGGAACGAACAAAGAAGACAGAATCTGTACCTGTCCATCTGAGGGCTTTCTGACCGTTCCCCAGGCTCTAACCTGCAGAAAGATGTGGTGAAAGAAAGAGTTTGGTATTTTTCCATCTAACATGAGCGGGACATTCTCAAATTTAGCTTTTAACAAGATGTGATGGGACAGATTAGACGTGCATCAGAACAAAATTCCTGGAATCAAAGTCATTTTCAATCTGAATATTTTCAGATGTTAATGTCATGTAATTTAAGGGAGAGCTGGGCTGGCTGACACAGTTTTCACTCAATGCTGTATATTTTAGACATACATTATATAATTCAAGTAACCCATGCTGTATTTTACCTTTTAGCAGTTTCACAGTGACTCTTTCATTAGAAGGGCTGGCACAGAGCTGCCGCTGTTTTCTGGTTATAAAAACCCATTAGGATACCACACACAGTCACATATCCAGAACTTCCAGAAGGCCTAGAGTTGTGCTTTCTTCTCATGAAATTGGTCCTGCTTATTGGAAATCAAAATGTGATTGGCTGAATCCTCACATCGTAATTAAGATGGTTAATCTAAGGACTCTTTGGCTCCTGAAGTCCTAACCAATAGGTGAGCTTGCTTAGCTATATCTATCTGGACACTACAGAGAAAAACCTTATTGGCCATTTTTCTGCTTGGTGTTTGAAGAACTGAACCCTTTTGTTTCCATCCTTTACATTGGATGTGCAATGAACTGGAGTAGTGCTGTAGCACTTGTGCAATGAACTGGAGTAGTGCTGTAGCACTTGTGCAATGAACTGGAGTAGTGCTGTAGCACTTGCAGAGTTTGCAGAGTTGTCACTCAATCTGGTCAAAAACTGAGGGTGCATTGCAGTGAAAAGTGTAAACGGAATCTGGCCAAAGTTTACCCAGACCTTCTTTACCAGTATGTGGTAATCTGTAAAATGTAATATGTCATTGACAGGATACATGACGGCTCTGTCTACTTATTTTCATGATTTTCATTCATGCTATCTATGTTTTTGTGATGTTTTTACTATGAACTGACAGAGAAAGAATGCTGTTGGTTTCTTCTATTGAGAGATTTGTAAAATGACTTTTTTCTACCATTTTCTCCAGTTTGATTTGAGTTGGGCAGGACTAAATTTGGCGCAGGTGACATCAGATCTGCCAAAGTACCAGAGTTAACAATATGTATACATCAGCTACTCATGTTCCGCTCCTTCATATAAGGTGACTGATCTCACGCTGCCCCAGACAAAACTCCCAGAAAGTGGCTTATTTAAGCATTTCTAAATTTGCTAATGGTGTTTCTTATAAAGGTTTATTATTAGTACCAAAGTTAGATGCTGCTTACTACTTGCGTTAGCCACCTGTCACTGGATCCTACAACAAAAAGGTTTAATTTCCGAGAGTGTGATAGCTAGCGGTCCACTTTAATCCTAGGAATAAAATTTTATATTAGCTCACTGTTACATTAGCTACCTACTCAACAACATCAAGGCTCACAGGGTTAACCTGTAATTGTTCTTTACAGACTCAAGGCACAATAAGGCACATGAGAAATTTCTCCACAGTGTACGCAAATATGACCTCAGTTTCAGACGCATGGTCCAGTAGCTAGCTAGCTATAGGTTTCGGATATGTTGTTAGTGCTTAGTGTGACCATATGACCATGATGTACCTATCATAAGATGAAAGCCTGTGTTGTCCAACATCAGCTGCAAAATTAGATCTCTAAAATGACCAGTTTGTTCTCCATTTTGCACTTTTTACTCACCATTCAGAGACCAGTTGAGACAAGCAAAGTGGTCTATTTTCCAGTGGGGGGGCTCTTGTTCTTTAGAATCAAATGTGTAGGACTGAACCACAATGATCCTGTCCGCTGCATGTGGTATCTCTAGCATTGTTGGTGGTTTCACTAGGCACTGCCACGGAAGCCGGTTTGTATATGTTGCCTGGGAGATGCCACGGTCAATTATTATGCATATAATGATTATATATATAAATATATATATATATATATGGCATTTCCATGGAAATGAATGGAGTGGCAGTTAGGCATATCTTTACACTGAAAAAATAAATATTTGGACCCGTGTTGGCCATGTTGATAGGGGCTTTAAGAAAATTCTTATGAACTTCTTCATGTTAGTCTTAAGATCCTTTCTATGTTTTTGTTAGTAAAGCTTTTGTGAATTTAGCCCTAGATATTTATCTCTAATCATTACATTAGGATACATGAAGAAAACCCAACTAGCAGCAAATGAAAGCTCAATATCTAAGCCAAAAACCAAACACTTTGAATGTCACTGTTTCCAGGAATTAGTGCATTCATGACTTCATTTATGTTGGAGCTGGTTGGCACATGTTATTGCATCATTGGCACAGTGTTAAAAGACTATAGTTTCAAAGCTTAAAGCAACAAAAATAAATAATCTGAGCATTTCATTTTCACCAAACATAAACATTTAGTAGCAACTTCAAAAAACATTTTTTGAATCAATTTAACCCTTAAGAGTGTTTCATTTCTTTTCAAGTTGGCTTGTATTGAGGAACAATAAGAATAATAATTAAGACCACATATCTAAGTTAAACCTGCACTATGTATATTTTTTGTGTAAAGCCTGAAATAGCGATTTGAAATCAGAGACAGTGTATGATGTGGTCCAGAAAACTGTATGGGCGAAAGTATTGGGACACCTACACATTATACCTACAGGAGCTTTTATGACATCCCATTCGAAATCCATAGGCATTAATATGGAGTTGGTCCCCCTTTGTAGCTATAACAGCTTCCCCTCCTCTGGGAAGCTTTCTACAAGATTTTACGGTCTATCTGTGGGCATTTTTGCCCATTCATCCAGAAAAACATGTGAGGTCAGACACTGGTGTTGGACGAGAGGGCCTGGCCAGCAATCTCCATTCTAGTTCATCCCAAAGGTGTTAGGTGGGGTTGAGGTCAGGGCTTTGTCCGGGCCAGTCAAGTTCTTCCACACCAAACTCACCCAGTCATCACTTTATGGACCTTGCTTTGTGCACTGGAGCTCAGCCATGCTGGAACAGAAAAGGGTCTTCCCCAAACTGTTCTCACAAAATTATAAGCATAGAATTGTCCAAAATGTCTTCACTGGTACTAAGGGTTCTAGGCCAACCCCTGAAAAACAACCTCATAGCATTATCCCTCCTCCACCAAACTTTACAGTTCGCACAGAGTGCTTTACATCACTCCATCCGACACTTGGCATTGTGTTTGGTGATGTAAGACTTACATGCATCTGCTCGGCCATGGAACCCCACACCATGAAGCTCCTGGCGCAAAGGTTTTGTGCTGATGTTTATGCCAGAGGAGGTTTGGAACTCCACCTTTATTCAGTCAGCAGAGTGTTGGTGGTTTTTATACACTATGTTCCTCAGCACTCGGAGACCCACTCTGTAAATTTACGAGTTGCTGTGGTTCCTAAACGCTTCCACTTTCCAATAATACGACTCACAGTTGATCATAGAATATCTAGGAGGGAAGAAATTTCACAACCTTACTTGATGCATTGGTGGCATCCTATTACAGCACCACACTTGAATGCAGGGAGCTCTTTAGAATGACCCATTCTTTCACAAATGTTTGTAAAGGCAGACAGCAAGGCTAGCTGCTTGATTTTATATACCTGTGGCAATGAGACTAAATGAAACACCTTCAGTGATTAAGAGGTGTGTCTCAATACTTTTGTCCATATAGTGTATATCTTTATGTATTAATGGCACATACAAAGACTAAAAAAGAGGGTCTGGCTCGATGCTTAGGTTTCTAATTCAAACTTTACACTATACTGATGAAGATATGATGACAATCGTAGATCTTGGACCAATGTGTTGACCGAGTTCTCTTTAAACACTCTTTCATCAGATTCATCAGATTCATCTGCTTAGTGAAGGAATCTAAAGCACAACCCATGTTACAAGTGCATGTGCAATTGCACATTTCCACCAGAGAGGTCTCCAAATCCCCCAAACCTACGTAGTGTAGATTTATTATAAAATACACAAATTGAGGTAGACTCACATAATCAAATGGCCTAAAGCTTAAGGGTGAGAACAACTTGACAGCAGCTCCACTCACTCCTATTACTCATCATTGTAATTGTTTCCTTTGTAGCTACTGAAGAAGATGCTTTAGGATATGGACTGACAAGGGACAACAGAGAATAAGGATGTTGTGGTCAGAAGTGGGCAGGACTCATCAGAGTAACAAACCTTTATGTACAAAAGGTAGATGACAGATAAAGACAAACGTGTGAATTTGAGTGTGTGTGTGTGTGTGTGCACATCCGTGTTTGTATAAAGCTAGTGTCAGTGTGTGTGTGGTCTCTGTGTGTGTGTGTCATCTCATGCCCACAGGCCGAAGTGTAAACTGTGCAGTTCCTCTGAACAATCGTTCTTTACCTTCTGCACATAAACACCTGTGTGCTCTACTGACAATGAAGCAGCAGCAGCTTTGAGATGAAGGAGGTGCTGCTGGTAGGAGTCGTTTGCGTGTTGAAGATGAAATGTGACTGTTTCTTCATGATGAACTCTCTGCACTTATCAGAGTGTGTTTAAATGCACTTAATAATCCCATAACTGCAGAAAATCAGATTTTGTCAGTAATCCGATCAATGCATTTACATGCACTTGAGTAATCAGATAATGTGAAACTCCAGGTCTACATGAGTCAGGCAGTTATTACATTTCTGCTTTGCTACCAGCCAATAAATTCATAGAAGAAGACGTGATGTAAACATAACGTAAACTCAAACTCAATGCCGCAGGTTTAATATAAACACATCGCGCCACTTTACCTGAAAATATGAACATACATCATCTAGAAAATAAAGAATTTTTAAATCCTTCATTTCGTCAAGCATGTATCAATACATGCGACAAGGCGTTTCAATGTTGCTACAAAAGTGTTTTGCTGGCATCTTGCAGGAACGCTGCTTGCTCTTTTCGGGTACTACCGACTGTTCTCACGCATTCACAGACTGAGAAATCCAAAAGAAATCAGAGTAAGAGCATACATGCACTGAGGAATCTGATTACTGAGCTAAAATCCAGCTCTCTTTATCGGATTTCTAGATCAGATCTCTAGATCAGAGTGTGCTGTTTACATTTCCATTTGATTAATCAGATAAATGAACGGATTATTGAGTGCATGTAAACGAAGTAACGTTAGTAACGTTACAGTAATGTGAACACATTTTCAGAGTTTCCAAAATAGATTTGAAAAATTTAAAGTCTCTAAAAAATTTTAAGTCTCTAAAAATTTTAAGTCTCTAAAAATTTCTAAAAATGTTTTACTATTTAAGGTATTAAATTTAAGAATATCCAGGCATACAGTGTTATGCAAAAGTCTGAAGCCCTCTGGTCAAATAACCTGCACATTTTAGTGCACAATTGCTTATTTGCTGAATTTAACTTAGCATAAAATGCGTCCTGTGCAAAAGTTATGGCACACTGTATAATTTTCTTTTATTATTTTTTCCAAATATGTTAAACCAATCAAATAAATAGAAACTGTGCACAAAAATTTGGAGATTTCTTTTTAAATATTTTTTAAATATTTAAGTTTATTTCCTAATTTCATAACTAGGGGTGCCAACACTTTTGCACCCGACTCTATATTACATAGATTGGCTAATTTTCACTCGTCAACATATCGTTGTTTGCAGTGTGGCCTCAAAACCTTGTTGAATAACTTGCTGAATACTGATATGGAATATGAAACAGGGCTTATTCTGAGCTTATGGATACTAAAATACTATAAGGTCATTTATGAGCAATAAACAAATAAATAAATAATATCAATAACTGTAAACAAATAAAATATAACATATATATCATTTAACTAAATAAATAAATATTACAAACAATGAAAAAAAATTAAACGCTGATAACGCTGACACTGAATGCAGGGGATCACAATTAGCCCTAAAACATCCAGAGACCGTTCGGAGACCGTTTGGAGACCGTTCTGCTTAAACGGCTTTCTTTTAAGCCTTGTGTTTCTTTCTGCTGAACACTCTCCCCGGCCTTCACGCTCAGTTCCCCCTAAAGCCATGGGCAAGTAAGTGCCCACCTCTGAAAGATCAAAGCAAGACAAGCAGAAGAAGTGAAAAGAAAGGAAGGGATGAAGGACAAAGACAGATGACCATTCTGATGCCCCTCGGGAGAGGATGTCCGGTCTGCTTTGGTAATTTGAAGGAGTACAAAAAACACACTTAAAGCACAAAACATGCCTGTGTAAACACACATACTGTCTCTCTCTCTATTGTCTTCACTGTGTCTCTCTCTCACTCTGCTGACAGCTCGCTTTCACGGCAGGACGGGGGTTAAAAGATGAACCGTGAGAATTCTCCAGGAATGTCCTCCTTCGTTTCACTGGCAACTAAAACTGCAGCCACCAAAAATGATCACCAACATGTTGCATCATCATGGTCCTTAAAACAGGGCCAGATGTGCATACGAGGGGAGCAGCGAAAGGGGTGGCCAAGGGTGGCCAGTGGCAACCTAGTGTGACATATACCCCAGTGAGACAGCTATCATCAATAAAGCAGTCATCAGAGAGATTTTCAGCTGACACAGTATTCAGTAGTAAAAATGATAAAAGATGAATGAAAAAAATTATATTTTTTACTGATTTACTTATTAAAAACAGGAATAAAATCAGTTTCAGCTGTTTTTAAAAATGTAATTAAACAGTTACTTTAAAAAATATGGTTCTTCAAGGGTTCTTTAGTAAAAACAATGGTTCTATGTATAACCATGAACACTCAAAGAACCCTTTGCATGATTAAAGGGTCCTTTGCATCATGAAATGGTTCTTCCTATTGATGGGGAATGTGCTGTAGATGGTTCTATATAAGTCCTTTTTGAAAATGGTTCTATATAGCACCCAAACAGGTTCTTCTATTGCTACAGTGACAAGCTTGTAACAAAAGAAGAACCCATTTGGGTGCTATATTGAACCCTTTTCAAAAAGGTTCTATATAGAATGTATATACAATATATATATATATATATATATATATATATATATATATATATATATATATATAACCAGTTGTTTATTTGTGCAAGTTCTAAACACAAAGTTCTCCATTAAATTAGGCTATCTGGAACAAGTATACCATCACTGGCAGAACAAAAACGAGTATCTCAATTTTTCTGTTTTTTGATTATTATTTTTTTTTTTTCCTTGACTTGGAAGAAAACCTAATTACATTCATTTACATTAAAAGTTAAGAATTTTTTCCCTTCTCTTTCAAATGTATGATATGGAGATATGAGGTTTTGTTCCAAAAGTAGTGATATGAGATTAGGGTTAGAACTTTAGCAGAATGGCTTGGCACCCCTGTTGTAAGACAGCAGGTATGTATGCTGTGAATGAGCACATCCTGAAGTAAACAAAAAAGGCACCCCCTTATATCAAGTGTGCTCTGTTTTCATTGTACCCAGGCATGTGTAATAGACAGAAATGGATTTATTTCCATTTTTGGAGGGGCATAGCATTGCACACTGTGAGTTATGTTAGAGCAGAGTAAACACAGGACTTCAGTGCTGTAGTCCTCCAGACTGGAATTTGTGCAACCTTTACCTTGCTTTGAGGCTTCCATCTACGATTCATCATTCCAGAAAACACTGCTCATGAGTCCGATGGCAGTGTGCTTTACACTCGTCTAGCGCTGACATTACTTTTTAGCAGTTTGCAACTTGATAGTGAGTGCTGCAACTTGTAAGCATGAACTTTATGTCCCACTGCTTCACTGTTCCTGCTCCTTGACTTTTCCCACCTCACAATAACAGCACTTACAGGTGACTAGGGCAGCTCTAGCAGGGCGGAAATTTAATTAACTCACTTCTTGGAAAAGCGAATCCTCTGATTGTGCTAAGTCACTGAACTCTTCAGCACAGCCCATATATACAGTCGTACGAAACTGTTTAAACACCTAGTCAGTTTACCAGTTTTGGTTGTTTTCTAAGTGAAAATAACGTTAACACGTCCTCTACAGGAAATAAACATAAATATGGCATTTTTCTGCAAATTTGTGCATAATTTATATTTATTTAAAATATTGGTAAAAAAAAAAAACCTAAAATATAATGTGTTATAACTTTTGCACAGGCCACACTTTTTTTTATTTCTATCCTCAATATGTTAAATTCATTCAATAAACAGTAATTGTGCATTCTAATTTGCAGAAGTATGTTTATTTTCACTTACAACAACAAAACATGCAGTTTGACCAGGGGCGCCCAAACTTTTGCACACGACTGTACGTGTACATACTGTCAACTGTATGAAGAAGAACGCCACCATCTTGTGTATTCTTTTGTATAAAGTTTAATGAGCAGAAACGTATTTTATTACTGAAACCATAAATATATAAATTATAGTCATTGTTATTTTATCCAATCAAGGGCATAACAATTACAAAATAAAAGCTCAATGATAATGTCTGTTGTTTTCTTTTTGAACAATGGTCCCTGTTCTATATATAAAGCTACTTAAAAAAAAAAAATAAAAGTTTATATGAATGGTTAGGGTGAAGGTCGGCTATGATACATTTCTAGCTTGCATTATAAATATAGCACCAATTACATCATCATCATAGACCTCTAATATTCAGTGAAATGTCGGCGCCCTTAATACAAAAACAGCAGCAGTATTCCCTTAGAACACCCGGTACCCTCTGTACAAACGACACGCTTTCAGTTCAGTCTAATTACAGTCCCTTGCTTTTCTTTAACTTCTTCAGTTTCTCTGAAGGGGTGGGGAGTAAATTATGGCCGTTCCATCTAAGCAGCTGATCGATATTCACATAAGCCTGGAGGGAGGGGAGGGGCTAAGGAAAGAGAGGTTGGTGGGTTGGCTCACAAAGTTGGGTGATTAGCTTCAACATACTGTTTTTAACACACCCTCAACATCACTGTACTGCTGAGAATTGCGTAGCCATTGGCTAAGTTAGCAACAGCGAGCTAATCAGCCAGCCATGCATAAATTGAGATTTTTTTAAATGAACATACAAACGTGAATGACAATGTTTTGTCTGGCTGTACACTTTGGTTTAGGAACTTGCATGTTGTGTATTGCCTTCATTTCTGTTGAGAATGAGGAGAATACATAACTGGGGACCACTTGTTAAACTTTTGGGGGCACTGCTAGGCCTAAAACCTGCCCCCAGATACTCCTAGTCCGTTAATGTCTGTAGTACAAACCCTAACAATAGCTAGCTAGCAAAATGCTATCATAAGCTAACATTCTTTTTTCCTTTGCAAGAGGTAATGTCCATTTTTAATCGCGAGTTCTGGCCCATCTTTCTGCTTAATTTAAGGTTTTTGTGGGGGCTTTTCAGCCATGCTAACTTCTGTTACATCCATGGGCTGAAGACTGGCCTGTTGTCAATCAGACATTTTTGACTAGCGCACCATCTCCCTGTTTTGAGTTCCTCCTTCACGAGGCATTGTATCGGTTCAGAAATTTCACACTCAATTTTTTCCCACCCTGGTAGGTCTACGTTCTCACCCACGTGTCCCCCGACGTTTTCATTATGAGATCACATCTGGCCCTGCAAGGCTATTTTTGTTGTTGTTAGCTGTAGAGTCCTTAGCTGGCTAACTAGCAAGCTAGCAGAGTAACATAATGACAGTGTAGGCAGTCGTGTATAACAGATGGAGCAGTTTCCTACATAAATCCTAGCTTGAACATTCAAATGAATGTTATATTTTTTAAATAATTGGAACAATTTTTTATTGCTATGGCTTATAAACACCTTCATCCACCACTGACGTGATCTTGTGTACTTTCAGTAATTGAACAGCCCGTAAGATGGTGTCATTGATTCCCCAGGGGAAAATGATGAGGCATGGTCGATGAGGAGGTGTTAAAAACAGTACTGATATGGCCAGAAAAAACATTCTGAATAGATTTCAGTTCTTTTTTAGAAGCTGCATCAGTTTTTTTAATGTATTAGAAGCTCAAACTAATCTGAGCGTGTGCTGAGTCATCTCAGTCATTTCAACCATTGAGTCCTCACCGGTCACTCTGTGGAAATATCTCAATCTCCAACAATCAGGGCCTAGTTTCCCAAAAGCATCTTAAAGTCCCAAGGAACAAAGTTTGAAATATTTTTGTGTTATGTTTAAATTACACTAAAATTTGGGGTTATATTAAACCTTCTGCAAATTTTGAACGAAATATAATAAAACATGGCTTAAAACTTGTTGATCTATCTGAGATCTGTCTGGATGGGTCCTAATATTCTGATGCGCATGTGTTATTGACATCCCTTAGTCCAATACTCCCAGCTTGCTACACCAGTGAGACAGAACCAAACACAAAAATGAGTAAAATGGGCTCTACATATGCTCACTAAAAACATCATCCAGCTCACTAAAAACATCACCCAGCTTTTATATAGCAACTACTTAATAAAGGTAAGGTTTTAATTTACTTTACTGCTGGACGTACATCCAGGGAACACTGGCGTGGCCAGTTGAACGAAGGAACAGATGGACAAACAAATTAACGAACAGGCAAACGAATGAGCTAGCTGAAAAAGTTGCGCTTGCTAGGTTAGCTTTCGCTTGGTTGTTAGCTTTTTCTCTGTAAGTTTTACTGACTCGTACAAGGAGAGACTATGGGGGAACACAGTTTTGTTAAAGCTGTGGGTGGTCCAAGCCACATTAGCCTTGTGATTGGTGAGTGCAGAACATAGCATAAGTGCTTCCCAAGAGTAAGACCACTCATTTTACATCAGAGTGTAGATTTTGGTTCTTAATAGATTTAAGATCATCTTAACTAGTAGGGAAAGTGTTCAGTGTGATGTTCACTCTACCATTTAAGAATCATCTCGCTAAGATGCTAATATGCTAAGATGCTTTGGGGAAACCCAGCTCAGAACAGTGCTCCCTATTAACCATATTAGATCACACAGTTTTAGTGTGATTATGATGTTTACTTGATCATAGAGAATTTTAGCTTATATTTGCGCTAATTATTTTTGCTTTGTAGGAGTTTGTGTGTATTTCATAGCGATAATAATAGCAAAGTAGGGTTGTTTGACGCATAGACCTCCCCCCTGATCCCCTTCTCTCAGGCTAAATATCCTCCATTCTGCTCAATTACAGTGTAATTCGCTCTCTTCTGCTGCGCTGAGCTGCATCTTCAGCAATAAAGGCTCTCAGCTCAGACAAAATACACAACAACTTTCACCACAATGTAAGAACAAAAACATACTTCCTGCTGGAATATACATAAGCATAATATATTTTCATAACAAAAATAAAGCATCTTTCCTTTTCTGTCTCTTGCACCTATTTTTCCCATCACGCTAGTTCTGAGATTGACGATATGCTGTAATATAATAAACAACAACAACAACGAAAAGCAGTTTCAGGGACAGTTAGAAAATGTCAACAGTCGCATAATGGATATTACATTGGCTTGTTTTTGTGCTGGGAGAGAAAGAGCAAGAGAGATAGATAAAGAGATATATATAGAGAGAGTTTTCGCATCTATAAATAGTATATTCTGAAGAAAATTACTGAAAAGTAAGTCTTTTCCTCCTGGTCTGCAAAGTTCAGAGTCACAGTTCCCAGAGGAGCAGTTAGATGCTACAGAACGGAGAGGTTCTAGAGCAGCTCAGACGATCAGCCGAAACAATGTCCAGCAAGAGCCCCTCAAAGCAAGGCTTTGCTCTCGTCCGCACCTCGTCCAACACTGCACTCGTTTCTCCTTTCCAGTCTTTCGCTGGGTTTTATCATCTAGAGCCTCATTTGTCCCAGCAAAACTCCTGCAGATGCCCTCCAGTGGATCGAGGCCTAGTTCACAGGTCCTCTTAAGTTCAGTACTCCAAATGTAGCTACTCCAAAAGGCTTTCTCCTCGCGCTTTCAGTCTTAGATAAACCTTCCAGCCAGTGTATCATCATCTTCATGGTCTTCAGTGTTTGAAGCAGTTTACTGCTTTGAGCACGTTTAGTGTTGGGCTGGTGTTTTTAATCTCAGGTTACAGTTCATCTAGGTGTGTTATTGACGGTGGTGGTGGGATGGGATCAGAGGTCAAGACCACAAGGAACAGTGACCTCGCTTCAGCCCCTCCGTCTCTACAGTCCCTCTTCTGGCCTGCTTTCACCTCACATCCACTGGGAAAGAAGATGAGAAAGACTGTCAGTAAAAAAGCAAAGACGTATTTTCATATTGATCAATGTTGGGGGGGAACACATTACAGTAATGTGAATACTTTTTCCTGTAATGAAGTAGTCTAACAAGTATATAGTCATGTAATCACATTACAGTTATGGCTCAATAAGAATTGCGAACAATATTACATGCAATGCATTTACAACATACGTTTCCTCTATGTAGATTATTTGTGCTCTAAACTCCATGAGCTAGTCATGTGAATATATAACTGATGGATAAAAATCTCATATGGAAAGAGACCTGTAACTTTATCTAAACAGGCCAGACTCCATTTTTGTCGAGAAACAGTGTTGTAAACTTTGTTACAGTCTTTTATTTTTTATGATTTTATTTAGATCCAGCAGTTTCTACCTGCTAAATTTCCAAACAGCATCAGCCAATCTTAATTTTAATAAACCGAACTGGCTATTTTTTTCTAAATTCGATTTTCCCTTGTACCTTCCAGTTGTACAGATGTGTTTGGGTTTTAGAGAGTAACTTAGAAGTAAAGTTATTAAAGAGTAACTTTTTCCAGGAAAGAACAAGTAAAGTAATCTGACAGAAGTAATCAGTAATCTGTAATGGCGTAACTACCCCAACACTGATGATGAGCGGTTCAATCTTGCACTTCAATCTGCATGATATTAGCATCAGATCCACCAATTAATACATGCATTAGAGATGATTTTAAACAAGAAACACAGGAAAAGATATTAGGTCATTATTGTGAGCCCTGTTTTTGCGTGATGATTTTACACAATCAACCCTTCGAATCACAGTGAGCTGCAAACAGAGAGGGGGAAGAATGTTGAGAGGAGAAAAAAAAAAGAATGTAACTCCACAAGACCAAAATGCTAAAGCTATTATTATTTCTGTTTAAAGTTATTACTCCGTCTTGCTGTGAAGTTTATTCTGCAGTGCCATAGTTACCAGCCTAAACACTCCTGAGTTCACTAACACACAGCGTGATGGATGTGCTGCTGTGCTCTTTAATAGATGGACTCTTGGAGGATTCCTGTAAGAGCGCCTCTGTCGCACTAACAAAAACTGGCCTGAAATTTCTGACTGGGGCTCCGGGGCTCTGTTTACTGTAAGTGAATGTTCAGAATGTCCAGATCAAACTGCATTCAACTAAGGTGACTTGAAGTGGCTCATAACATGAAAAACTGAATTTTCTAAAATAAAAATTTGATGCACAGTACTGTGCTAAAGTAAGAAACCAGTGAAATCTCCACAATCTCTACAGAGAAACCTCTAAAGTTAGTCAGAGAAGTAGGTTGTATTAACTGCTTCTCATGATGGAAGTAAGCCCAAACACGTTATTCAAGGCTGATGCTTTGTTTTTGTCTAATTCCTTTTCTCATTAAGGCTTTATTGACAGGTACTCATCCTTTCAGACTCATAGTGCTGAGTTGTCTTCTCACAGTGGAAGGATGGACAGATACACCTGTGGATGTTTTTAGATCTAAAGCAGCTTGATTTTCTCCTCTCTCTCAAAGATGAAAGCTTTAAGCGCTGTTTATCTGATGGGGACAGTGTTGGTGGTCTACCAGGTCTTGTGGGTGGTTGTTAGAAGTCCCATTTTCTCTGTAGCTTTTTAAACTCCAGTTTGGAAGCTCCTGTTTTTTCACTTATTTTCCTTTGACTTTCTCCTTCCTTATGCAAGTGGACTATTTTATATCCAATCTCCTTAGAAATATCTCCTGAAAAATGAATAACTTAGTGACTAGATATAACAAGTATAGTAATTTTCCAAGTCCCCAGTCCATACAGTCCGTATATGAAAACTAATCTGCAAAAACAGCCTGTGCTGAATTTGCTGTTATTGTGATGTCATTAACAAGAGCTCATTTACATATGTCCGCCTGTTCAGCCTACCGCAATTTAACCGCCGTCCATTCCACCTACAGCATTTAACTCCGCCCATTCATGATGAAGTTATAAGAAGTGTTTCTGTCTGGACTACTGTCTGATTGAGGCACAATGCAGGGCAGCCAATCAAATCAAAGCTCATTTACAAATATATGTGTCTCAAAGGCACAGTAACAAAAACAGCCTGTTCAGTCCTAATGGATAAAATGGTCATGTAAAATGTTTACATGGGCTTTTCCTAAAGGGAAATGTTCATGTAAACACGGAATTATGCTGTTTTTTGTATATAAAACAATACAAATATTATTAATGTAAAATAATATATATGATGGCTCTTCGAAATAGAAAAAAAAAGAAATCAAAACGATACAAGATGTTAAAGTGTAAGAAGCCAAAGATGGAAAAAATCAATACTGAAGAAGAAGAAACAAATGTCTGTGATCAAGTACATCAAAACACAGTCCCACATAAACCCACCCACAAACACACACACACACACACAAACACACATTTCCCACGAGGTGAGCATGCATGAGCGAGTGTGAGTGAACATGCTGAAGCGTAATCACACACAAAGCCAAGCCAAAGCAAAAGCACAGCCAATCTGCACTGCCACTGGGTGACGCATGGTTGTGACTGGCTGCCCATCTCTCCCCTGATTGGCCCGTAGTCAGACAGGTGGGCAGGGCAGTGGTTCTAAAGTCCTACCTGCAGCAGGTACAGCTCCGCTGGACTTTAGGTGGGGGAAACATCTGCCGATTTTATTACGACACCAATAAATCCTTGCTGAGATGGGACGGCTCTGTTTTTTTTCTGTTTTTCCGTTTTTTACCTTTGACCCTACGGGGGCCTGGAAACATGAGCATGTGAAAGGGGGGCGGGCAGTTAGTTGGGGGCAGAGAGAGGTAAATGAAGAGATACTCAATAGAAAGAAAGAAGAAAAGAAATCAGCAAACTCAAATGGAAATGAAATATATAGAACATTTCACAATATATGCCGTTATTTTGCATATATTGAAAATGCATTTGAATATATTTCATTTAATATGGGATAAAAGAAAGAAAAGAAGAAAGGAAGAAAGGAAGAAAGAAAGAGGAAAAATTATTCAAAGCATCTAAAGCGAAGCAGACTGTCAATGTTTCAGCCACTTTAATCAGCACATACTTTCCTTTCTGAAAGCATGAAAAGACACACACAGACACATTAACACACATACACACACACCAGTGGTGTAGCTAAGGGGGGCTGAGAGGGCCTAGGCTTCTTCACTGTACTGTACAAAAGTTCTCAGATGCCAATGAAAACATTACAAAATATGGGGTCATCATGAGCAAAGATATGACTGTTAAAGCACTTCTCAGGTTGTCACCAATTTTCATAGGATGCTGCCACCATGGCAATGTTTACATGGATGCATGCCACCAATGGTCACGCGAAATGGCATCGAAAGATGCCTTTGTTTTGTGAAAAGTTCACAGTTAATATTTTGTCCTGCTTACGTAGGCAAAACTACTTTACCGAATTAGTTTAAACTGCGGCCCCACAGTCAAAAACCTATTAAAAAAAGTTTTCAGACCTTAAATATTTATAAGGACTGTTATGATCTATTTAAACCCAAGGCATTAATTGAGATAGTAATAAGCTAAATATAAACAAAATCATTATTTATAGGGTACTTTCCATTGGGAGGTGTCTGTCTCAAACCCTAACCACTAAATTTACACTTGTGAAAATAACACTTATTTTTTGGATTCTGTTTTCTAAAATCATTTTTTTTTATGTCTTTTTGATTTCTTTTAAAGTAAGTCGAAATTAAAAAAAAAATTCAAAAATGCTGTCCCATGTTTTAATGTCACTAACGAAACACAAATAGTTTTAGCTCATAGGCGGAGCCTTGTTTTAGCCACACCCCTGCATTTTAGAGCAGGAAGTGAGACTGCATCCCTGTCTCTCATGGCCACATGATGAGCAGTTAGATCCAACTGATTTAAAGTAAATGTGTCCCAAAGTCTGAAAATCAGTGTGGAACATTAAGAATTGTCACTACTGAAACACATATTTTAAGCAATTAAGTTAACCTTTTGTAGTGTAATGAAAATTATTATGTGTAAACTGTTCAAAGCTGTGTTTGCTGGTCATGTACTGGCTAGCGTTTTTGTATTTGGCTCAAAATAAGCTAAAATTGTCACTTCCGAAACAGTCACTACTGAAACATTTCGTAAGGTTTTGGTAGTTTTATGATTGTGTTGGTAGTGATAAAATGGAATGTTCAATCATTTGTTTTAATAACATAAACATAATTAAGGTATAAGGTCACTCAAAGCAAAAGGATTTTAGCCGAAATTTAAAGTCAGTTAATCTGAAATGTGTTTTCAACTAATTTGGAAAACTGATCCACATATGATGCTTGTTTACATATATTGTTGTATTGTTGCATCATGTGTATTTATTGTCTTCTGTATTTGTTGTTGTAGGATATTTATTGTACATTCTACACCTGTTTCACAGTCATGTATCTGCACTTCATAGAGTCCTGTGTAATCTGCTGCTGTTGTGTGCTGCACCATGGGGCCTGAAGTTCCTATAAGCTGCTTATCTAGTTACCGAGAAGCAGTAATAGTTGACCACGGTAAAGAAAACAAAGTTCAGCTCTGCAAAAAAAAGAACATTGGTACCTTTAACCATGCGCTCTAGACATCTACTGCTAGTAAAAGGTAGGACTCTGGCCTATTAGTTAGCCTATAGTCTGCTATCAGTTGTTACAGTTATCAATGTTATCCAGTGTTTTTCCTCCTCTGTATTGGAAGAGCAATTTCTAAAGATTTAGCAATAACTGGACAAGTTGCTGGTTGTTATTTTCATTACAGCAATGTCTTAATGCCTTAATGCTTGTTAGCTGGCCTCCTCAACCTGTAACCACCCCCTCACCCTTATAGTGAAATTCTGGCTAAGTCGCTGACGCACACACACACACTCTCCCTGAGAGCAGGAGTCAGAACACAGAACACACAGCTGGACAATCATTCAGATATCAGGCCAAACAGTGTGTGTGTGTGTGTGTGTGTGTGTGTGTGTGTGTGTGTGTGTGTGTGTGTTTTGTTTTTACCTGTATCTGATTCAACATGTTCTGTCACATGGTGCTGTGATACACACACACACTCCACATCATCCTCTAACCGAACAAGAACCTCCT
Organism: Colossoma macropomum; assembly: GCF_904425465.1. Taxonomy (NCBI): domain Eukaryota; kingdom Metazoa; phylum Chordata; class Actinopteri; order Characiformes; family Serrasalmidae; genus Colossoma; species Colossoma macropomum. The sequence goes on along the minus strand of NW_023495254.1, from coordinate 1,070,605 downwards.
TCAACTTCGGCTTCTTACGAGACGCAAACTCTACCTTCGCCACCTGGAGAGGGAGAGAGAGAGAGAGAGAGAGAGAGAGAGAGAGAGATAGAGTATACTCATAAGTATAGAAACTCATATTTATTAGTAATATACTATAATCAACAGTATGTAAACACTTTTTCAGAAGCACAAACACATTTATTACTACATAGACCCATATTCGTTAATATATAAACTGTGATTAGTAGCATGTAAACTTATATTTATTGATACATAAACACACATATATTAGTATATAAATGTATGTTCATTGGTATACAAACATATTTGTTAGAATATAAACTTTTCAATGTAGAGTATATACTTATAATTAGTACATGAACCTATTTTAATATACACAAACATAAACATAAACGCATATTCTTTAGCACAGAAGTCATACTCACTAGTATATCAACTCATTTTCATTAGTATATACATCCATTAGCATAAGCATGTGTTCATTAACATGAATTCATATTTACAAGTATATAAACTCATATTAATTTGCATAACTCATTTCTTAGCATATTAACTCATATATTTATAAGCATAAACTAATGTAATCCTTTAACAAGTCAGTAACAGAGGCACTCAAGTTTCAGCGTGTCCAGAAACCAAACATTCAAATGCTGTATCTGAGAGACTGGGGCGCGCACACACACACATACACACACACACACACACATACACACACATACACACACACACACACACATACACACACACATACACACACATACACACACATACACACTCACACGCTGTGCTGTGGACGTCCTGCCCTCTTTGTAAACACTCCGCTGCATTTCTTTCTCTTTTTCCTCCTGTTCTCTTCATCTCACTCTGATTTCTGGGACAGTTTTGGGTTTGCTGATGTTTCATGTTCTTTAGAACTGAATCTGAACATTAGCTGGATTTCTACCCAGATTTTTATGCACACTTTGACACAGTGAATAAAAAGGATTGAAACTGCAAATATAACAAATATCGTCAAGCTTTGCATAAAATTATGTATGCTTCCTTGAGAAATGCCATAATTCATAAAAGAAAGTCATACAGCTGATCAGACTGATCCATTTTTGGTTTCATTAGCTACAAAACATGATGGAAGGCAACAGGTTTAATAATGAAGAATAAAACATACTTTTTTCTTTTTAAAGACAAAAACAATACAGTGATATTAGCTCACAGACAGGCGTAAGAGACCTTAGGGCAGAGCCATTATGTTTGCCAGTGCGCTTTGTCTCTGTGCTCTTATTATGTAAAATGCAGCCATAAAATTCAACAAAAAAGTAAGAAATTTTTGCCTAACATTCAAAATTTGTCGGTCAAATTTCTCAGAAGTGATTTTACAATCAGACAGCATCATCATGAGTTTTATTCTCTTGGACTTGGAAACCCAGAGTTGCTCAGAATAACAAAGAATTTCAGTTATTCTTTAGAAGTGAACTGAAGTGAGTCAGCAGTGCTTCGTCCACTCCAGAGTCCAGCCACCACATTGCCCAACCCCTGGTATTCATTTTAAAATTTAATTGACAGGCGACTTCACAGCTATGTAGCAGGAAACCCCAATCTCTCTCTCTCTCTCTCTCTCTCTCTCTCTCTCTCTCTTTCTCTTTCTCCCACACCATAAAAAGCCCCCCACTCTGCAGGAGGCCCCAAGAGTGCTATTTATAAATCATAGAGTGCGAACCCCAAAGCCCTGCTCTGGGCGCACACACAGTCTCACAGCCAAGTGCTTCACACCGTCCCTTCCCCACCAATCCACCAACACACCCCCAACGCCCCTTACAACCCCTTAACACCCCCCACCCGCACTGTGGAGACTATTGTCCGTGCTCGGCTTGGATCGGGAATTCCCCCTGAAGAGACATAGAGGCAGAGGGGAGGAGAGAGTGAGATGGGGGGGAGTGAGAGAGAGAGAGAGAGAGAGAGAGATTGAGAGAAAGTGTGCGTGTCGGGGAACTTTTTTTCTTTCTTGTTCCAAGGAAAACAGGCCTGAAGGTGCAGGGAGCAAGCAGAGTGAGACCAGCATCGGAATAAAGGAAAATAAACACAGCACTACTCAATCTGTCACTGACCAAATTAGACTTCACAAACACTGAGAGAGAGAGAGAGAGAGAGAGAGAGAGAGAGAGAGAGAGAGAGAGAGAGAGAGAGATTAAATGAAGAAAAGCCCCTCTACCTTTGGGAACCAGCTCTCAAATACTGATCATTATTGCATTATTGAAGCTGCTATTTGTTTGCTAACATCTTTAACATATTCAGATGTTATTATTCCACCACTGTGCCATATATTTTCTATTAATGCTTGTCAATAGCCTGTACCGATAAAGGAATACTGTCCACTGTCGGTCAGTATGTCAGTCTGTAGGTCCATCCGTCGGCCACTGTTCTCAGTCAGTCTGCTCTGTCAGTCAGTTAATCTATTCCTCAGTGTTTTGGTCAGTCTGGCGGTCAGTCAGTCTGTCGGTCTGGTCTGTTGTGCAGTGTGCCAGTCTGTCGGCCGGTCCTTGGTCAGTGTAATTTCTTAGTGTGTCACTCAGTCTAATGGTCAGTCTGCAGGTCAGTGGATCAGCCTCTAGGCCAGTCTGTTCGTCTGTCGATTGGTCGGTCTGTCAGTATGTCAGTAGGTTTGTTGGACAGTTTGTAAGTCTGTTGGTCGGTGTGTCAGTCAGTCTGTTGGTGAGTGTGTAAGATTGTTGGACAGTATGTTGGTCGCTATATCAGTCAGTCAGTTGGTCACTGTGTCAGTCAGTCAGTCTGTTGGTGAGTGTGTCAGTCAGTCTGTTGGACAGTCTGTTGGTTGGTAAATCTGTCATTTGGAGTGCTAAACTAAAGGAATGAAATGCTAAAGAGTTGGGCTTCGTCGAGGTTGATTGTCATGGCAACTGTTCAGGGGGAGGGTGACACAGTCAGTATGTCAGTAGGTTTGTTGGTCGGTTTGTTGGTCAGTTTGTGAGTCTGTCGGTCATTGTGTGCGTGTGTCAGACTGTCGGACAGCCTGTTGGTCACTGTGTCTGTCAGTTGGTGAGTGTCAGTCAGTTTGCTGGTCAGTCCGTTAGTGAGTGTGTCAGACTGTCGGACAGCCTGTTGGTCACTGTGTCAGTCAGTCTGTTGGTGAGTGTCAGTCAGTCTGCCAGTCAGTCTGTTGGTGAGTGTGCTGGACTGTCGGACAGACTGTTGGTCAAGTACACCAAGAAATATGTGAGTATGCAAAAAATTAGTTATACCTGTCAGCTTTAAGCTATAATCTGCTTTGATTAAACAGGAATTATTGATGGTAAAAATTGTTCATTTGCACCAGAAAAGCATATTTAGCACAGTGATAGAATATTCAGCACTTAAAAGTCAACATGTAGCATTTAATGATACCACTGCTGTTCTTGTAATACAATGTTTTCTAAAGTGATTAAAGTGTGCATTCAAGCACACAAATAGCCTGAGGATCCTCTAATATCATTGATTAATGTCTTGTTCATCTTAAATTAATCACGTAGGAAAGCATTCAGAAGCACATACTGTCATAACACACGCACATACACATGCACATGCACGCACATAAAGGCAATCTGGCAGCATGATTTATCTGATAAGCTGAGAGTGAGCAGAAGCAAAATATAATTACAGACATGAGAGCAATTACTGATCACCTCAGGGGAAGAAAACTAAATAAATAATAGAAAGAATGAAGCAATTAAAAAGAAAGAAAGAAGTGATTAAAGGCAGGTAAGTGAAGTGTTTCTAGGGATATACAAGGAAGGAGGGATGTAATGATGGGAGATGGATGGGTGTGTGTCTGCGAGTTGAGGGTGATGAAAGAGAAGAGAGGAGAACGAAAGACAGAAGGGAGAGAGAGATGAAAAACAGAAGGAGGAAGGGAAAAAATAAAGGAAAACAAATCAGTGAGACACTCAGGTGGGATAAATGACGGGGGAACCAGCAAGAGACACTGAAACATAAACAAGCTATTGTTACACTGCTGTACTCTGATACTGTTACACTATTGTAGTGTTATACTGTTACAATGTTACTACACTGTCAACTTGATCCACTGTTACACTGGTACTGTTGTACACCAGGTTACAGTTACATTGTCAGACCATTTACTGTTACACTGTTATACCATTACACTATTACATTGTTGAGATACATTGTATCACTTTTACACTGTTATACTAATACACTGTTACACAGTTGTACTGTCACACTTTTATACCATTACACTTTTATACACTCACACCGTTGCACTGTTTACACTGTTACGCTGTTGTATGACACTGACACTTATATTGTTGTACTGTTACACTTTTATATACACTCACATTGTTACACTATTACACTATTATACCATCACACTGTTGTACTGTCACATTGTTACACTGGTGTACGACACCGGCACTTATATTGTTGTACTGTTATACTGTTACACTGTTATACCATTACACTATTACATAGTTACACTGTATCACTTTTACACAGTTTTACCGTTACACTTTTATACACTCACACTGTTATGCTATTACACATTTATAAAATTACACTGTTGTACTGTTACATTGTTACATTGTTGTGCGACACTGACACTACCGTAGTACTGTTATACTCTTATACTGTTGTACTGTTACTCTATTATAACATCACACTGTTACACTATTGAACTACTACACTCTTGTACACTTATACTTTAATATTGTTTAACTGTTATCCTCTTACGGCAGTATATTGTTACCCTGTTACACCGTTTTAGTGTTAAGAAAATGTAACATTTCAGCATTAAGAAACTGTAAAGTTTCAGTGCTAATAAAATGTAAAGTTTAATAAATCTCTGTTTGTGAACTGAGTCCCACACCCAGCTACTGGCCTCTCCTTTGAGACAAGCTTATCGCTGCAATGAACCAAAGTACAGCAACCCTGCCCAACACACACACACACACACACACACACACACACACACACTGAAGCCAAGCCTATTTACACTGGCTGTGTTTTTTATATTCCTGCTCCGAACAGCGGCAGCCTGTGCAGGCCTGCTCCTTTTTTAGCAGAGAGGAGGGGAAAGATGGCAAAATAAATATATAAATAAGTATCTAAAGTACATTTGCTCAAATATATATCGCTGGAAAGAAACACATAGGATGTTCCCCGTCACTAAAAACAAGTGAAAACTGGTGAGCAAGATGAACCAAGCGGTTTTAGTCCTTTAATAAAGCTTTTATAAACCCATGGAAACGGGAGCGACTCTGAACTGAACCATTCAGCTAAACCTGGAGAGGAACAGGGTTAAATAAAAGGAGAGAGAGGAGAAGAAGAAGGGGGAAAAGAGAAAAAAAAGGGGGAAACTTGGCAAGAGACAATGTTCCATACAACACACTGCACCTGTGTGTGTACCTGCTCCGGTCCAGAAATGTCTCAGGTCTCTGAAGCTCACCAGTAAACACCCAGCTGAACCGCTCAGCGCTGATGTGTGCGTTTAAGAGAGTTCAGCATTCAGAAAATATCTAACGTAGCAGAAGAACAGCACTGACCACATATCTGTTTAATATTTACTATCTATGAAATGGTGTATGTGTACAGTATATATAGTGTATCTTATAGTGTATCTATACAGTATAAGTGCTGTATCTATATATTATTATCACAGCTTGTATTCTTTTCAGGTGACTTCAAAGAAATCTGCACTATTCTCTGTATCTTTAAATAACTTTCTGAACAGTTTTGGAAACTCGTCTCTTTTCTTTTCCAAGTGGATTATCTTTTATCTGACTGTCTCAAAAATAACTCCTGAAAAACAAATAACCTGGACTTTATGGCTATTTTTTCCATTTTTCTCGCTTTCTGCCTCACATGTGAACAAAACATTTCACAATCCAGATAAAAACGTGAGCCTGTGTGTCGTAACGAAGCGAGCGCTTTGGAAAACTTCAGCCTTCCGCGTGTCCCCAACAGTAGCCCTAACAACACACACACCAGAGGAACTGAGGCTTCTGCTCCGTGTCAGACTGAACACTGGGAATAAAGCCAAAGAGTGACTTACAGCACACACACACATATACACACACACACACACACACACACACTCACACACACATAGACACACTCAGCTCCAGCTCATGCAAGGGATTTATGGATGTTGAAGCACAAACAGTGAAAGGTGGCTCTGGAGACACTGACAGTTCACTGCTGCACTTCTTTCTCTCTCTCTCTCTCTCTCTCTCTCTCTCTCTCTCTCTATTTTCTTCATTCTTCCCTTTCAGCTCTCTGCAGAGCCAGCAGCACATTCTGGCCCACAGTATCAAGGCCTGGGGTTTTAGACTTGTGCCCACTAACTTCTTATGTTAGCATAATCCTTAGGTCATCAATGCATAGCAAAACACTGAGGTAGATCAAAGTGCTTATAGGAAAGGCTGTTCACTTTGTGGCCATCTTTGCAACACCACCCGACAGTTATTTCCAGGTTCCTCTCTCTTTGAATGGGGAGAGACCAAAATACCCGAAACTGAAGGTCAAATTACCATATCAAAAACATATATAAAATCACTGACAAAATCTGACAAGAAGCTCATAAATATTTTGTAGCATTTGACGTTTTTTTGGGTTGTTCTGGCTACTGAACGTTTGATCTCCACAACAAGGGGGGCTTTTTCCACTTGTGGCATAATCAGCAAGCTGACTTTTTTTCTTGAACAGGGTCCCTTCTCTGTAAATACAGACTATTTTAAGCATTAAGAGCTTCCCCATTCATATTTCAACCAGAGACTGGTCTTCTCCGGGTAGATATCTAAGTTCAGTTTTGGCTGTCTGGTAAACTACTTGAATCATTATAACTTAGCTTTGGGATCTATTTCTTTGTGTTTAAGGGTATTTTTTCATGATTTTTCCAGAAGTTCTATAAGCTAGCATAACACTATCATTAGCTAACAGAAATGTTTTTCCCCTGCAGAGGTAATGAGTTTTTTGGAAAGATTTTCAGCCATGCTAACTTACATTCCATCCATGGGCTAACGAAAGGCTTGTTGTCCATCAGACAATGTTGATGAATGGACCATCACGCCCCGCTTTGAACCCACTTGCGCGTTCATGAGGTGCTGGACTGGTTTGGTCCCACCTTAATAAGTCTACTTTCTCAGCCCAAACTTTCTTATGGTTGACCCCTGATGTTCCTGTTACTGGCCCGTGAGACCACAAGAAGTATCGCTGGCTTTTTGCATCTGTAGGGCAATGATTTTGCAGCTCAACCATGCGTTAGTATGGGCTAACTCTGTCTGGCTGCAGTAGGAGCTCAAGTATGGGCTCACTGTGTGCCTCTGGCCTGGCACTGAGTGACCTGGAGCTGGTCCACATGAGGGTAAAGTGGAGCTGAGGGAGAGACACTATGGCCTTCACAAAACTGAGCCAAGCTCTACATGGAGACAACCCAAAAGAATGAAGAACAAAAGCTTTTTGAGTCAAAAGAATGCAGGCAACTGCAGTAGGGGGTGTTTACTGGAGCGATGGCAGTGCACTGTGTGTGTGTGAAGGGCTACCCACCTTAACAGTGCGGTGGTGTCTTTTTGAGGCATGGCAGCGCATGTTGCTGGTGTTGCAGCAGCCTGTGCACCGCTTCACCTCCACGCAGGGGGGCCAGATGAGGAAGTTGGCGGCCGTCGGATCCACCTGGCTGCGCGGGATCTCGTAGATCACCGTTCTCGTTTTACACGCAGCTGGCACGGCCTCCTCTACTGTAGCGCAAAGGAAGAGGAACATGGGACACATTTAATAAGATGAAGATCTGAAGTGTTTACAGATTCTGGGCACAATATAACACCAAAATATGCAGGACAGGGGTACACCAGAACACCTATTTACATACCATTTGAACATTTTTAGCACACTTTTAAAGCAGGCCTGTTTTCTTAAAATGCATTTTCCGCCTGTTTTGGAGGTCCCTTAGTTTTGTACTGTGCATTTTATAGATGGAATACAGTCCTATGTAGAAGTCTGTTGATTCTGAAGTGAAAGTAAGTTAATACATTTTCTAGAGAACACACTTCTGCGCATTTTAATGCACAATTACTGTTTATTTGGTGAATTTATCATATTAGAAAAAATTAAGGCACATTTTATATTTTCTATATTTCTGTTTTTTTTTTCTAATATATTAAATTCAGCTAATATATATAAACTGTGCACTGTGCATTACTATGAAATATAATCAAAGGAGCCCAAACTTTTGCCTCCAACTTTATATTTCCATGGAAATGTTTTACAAAACTGGAAGGGCACTGGTCTTTTTAGGGCCACATTAAATAAAAATAAAAGTGCTTTTATTGTGGCAGTTGCACACATTTTGTTTTTTTTCCCAAGAAAACAAAAAATTGTGGTGTCCATTTTATTTCAACATGGCCATCTTTGTGGAAAGGTGTGACCTGTTTTCATAGCAGGGGGTTCTCAATCCCTCCTTTTCTTACCTCATTGCTCACTAGCAGCTCAATGTAGAAATACAACATTACATACAGTGAGTTAATAGTGTCCTAATCTGATAACCAGTGGAATGGCCACTAGGGGGCCAAGGGACATATTCTCAGAGTATCAGTGCTGATCTAGGATCAGATTCCTCTCTTATTTACTATAACTTTACAGAAAGGAACAGATCCAAACTAGCACTACTACTCTAAAAAGCTTCATGAATACAAGCCCAGGTTTCCTACATACCAACACCCCTGGTATAAGTCACTATAACATCTATCAAAGCATGTACCACTGGATTTTAACCCAGGACAAGAATGCTGATACGTGTATGACTGCAGTACACAAAGCACACAAGTATATAAACACTGAACTATGAAGCCTCACCTGACTCCCTTCACATGGTGACTTAAATGTTTTATGGGTTCCAAGGAAACTTCTGGAAGGATTCTCGGTTCATTTGGAGCTGACCAGAGCCAAGCGCACTGCTCCTTTATCAAACTCTCTTTCTTTAGGTAATGCAGCCCAGGCCAAATAAAAAAAACCTCACGAGTGAGTGGGAGACATAAAGGAAGGCTATTAATACGATGCGCAAGCCTCCATATTTACCCTGTGGCCATTTCTAAAATAAGCCGTTGAGCACAGTGACCGCCTCACAGCTCAAGCCAGACATTGGGGCTCTCTGAGTGCCGCAGATATGAAAAATAAAATAAAAAAGCAGAAAGGACAGTGGCTAGTCTTAGGGTCAAACATTAACACTGCGGCTCTCTAATGATGGGCACAGCCATACTGGCTGCAGGTAGAGTGGGGCAATGTATGCACACAGTTTTATGTCTTTGGCTCTGCGCTGTATCTGCTAGTCTAAACGCTTAGCTCAGCGAGCTGCGACATGAATTCTGAATGCCAGGAATTTCCTCGCTCACAGATACATTTACACCCCGTGTCTCAAGTGTAAACCAACCAGCAAGGCACAGCCAATCAGAGCGCTGCCTGACAAATCTATTTTCTGTATATTCCTGAATCAAAGCTACAATATTTATTTACTAGCAGGAAATAAAAACAGAGGCAAATGGCAACGAGTTAGCTGACCAAGAAGGTTATACTGTCTACCAATATGGAAGAAAAACGTGTGCATATATTTGTTCATATTAACATGTATTTGATGTTTATTGAAGTATGTGTGCTAAATGTATTTCACTGTGTTATTTTTGAATATCGCTGCTGTTGGATCAAAATATTGTATCTCCAAAATAGTTTACAGGAGAAGGAAAAAACATACTTTACTTTTAATGGAAGTCAATGGAACCAGACTTCTTTTCCAAGTAATTTTGGGCCATTTCTTTTGGTCAAATGATCATGAAATTCCAATGTAAAGGGACAACAGGTATTTTCAAATTCTATCAAAAACTGAAAAACCTTACCTTTCAATGTAAGTCAATGTAAAGAGATTTTATTCCAAGTGATTTTAGAGCATTTCTATTGGTCCATTCGTCAGGACATTTTCACACAACATTAAGGACAGCTGGTATGTTGAAATGATGTTGAAAAATAAAAAACCGACAAAAAATGGAGATACATGGTTTTCTCTGGACAGCGATGACACGGGTAATGGGCCCTGCTTTACCTTAAAAGCGTCTTTGTACATATGATATTTTACCTCATGCAAACTTAGTTTAGCATCCGTTTTAAAAGGGCTGAACAACTTAGGTAAAATTTCGAATTGCAATCTTTTCAGTTTTGATTTAAATGGTGATTATTTGCTATAAAATTGCTTTTTGGGCCTAGAAGACCAGCATATCCACTGTTTCTAGCTTTGAGCGCTGAATGTAGTGGTCCGGGCGGCAAGTTTGTTGCGGCTGTGTTGTCATGTATGCATCGTGTGAGTGTTTAGTTGAATCTGATTGGTCTAATGCATCTACAGGCAGTTTATCAGCTCCTTGTTTTGGGGTAAAAAAAAAATTACCCACTTAAAACTAGGCTACAATTAAAATGGCATCTCTTGCAATATAAAAACTGTACTCATGGAAATTGCGATTTTGATATAAAAACAATTTTTAGCATCACGGTTTAGTGTTTGTTAATGGTTTGTAAAGTAGATCTAATGATGTGACATTAAGCTAGACTCACAAGACCTGTTAAATGCCAACTGGACCAGCCCTAACTGTAACTGAAAGTCTTATTATTTACTAATATATCTTCCATATGACGCAGCTCCTTGTTAATCAACACTTACCAACACTCCTCTTGCGTCTGCGGTGCATCTGGTTGCTCTTGAGCTCGTAACTGTGGTGATGCGAGTGGCTTTTCTGGTGGTGCTTCTGTTTGGAGTGCTCCATCACTTCATTTCCCGAACCTTGTCAAAACACAAGTCACCCGTGTTACTTTCATGTTGCAAAGTGAAAAAGGGAAAAAAAAATATATCACCCTCGCTCCAAAAGCAGGTCTCCACTGCGTCTGCAACGAGGCTTATTAGAGCTCTTGCTAAACTCCCTGAAGCTTAATAAAGGCTAAATCACTCTGCGGTGAGTGGCTATACCAAAGCACCGGATAATTTCCCCTTCAAGTTCCCATTTAAAGCTTTTACGAGCTCTTTCCACAACAAACAATGGTTGCTTTAGTCAGCGGCTTAATTGGAAATTAACCACCTTGATTACCTCGTGTTGAGGAATGGTGATGTCATTCCATGTCGGCATGCGGCGACTGAGCTAGCTTTCAGACCGCAGGGTGATTATACGTCTTTATGTGTCACTAACTCTCAAATAGCCCTTTAAAATAACACTTAAGAGCAGACACTATGGCCAATTATCTATGACCAATTCCTCCAGGCGTTCATGTCCTGCCTCAAAGACATTTCAGTATATCATATCAAGAGAGAATCTTAATAGGTTTAGTGAGAAGATCCAAACTGTTCTGTATTTTTTGATAACTTTTATAACTTTATGATAAGAATTCCTCCCATAGTACACAGTGACCAGTCGCACTCACTCAGCGTGATCCATGATCAGAGAGATCCTGACTCGGTCGCTATCTATCTGATATGACTTTGTTTTGTAAGACGCCTCAGTCCGAGCAGGCACGTTCCAGCAGGAGGAGATATTTGATGAAAGGTTAGGCTGCGCCATGTGACTTCTAAGTACAACTGCACCCAATCCAGAGTTGGCTGTGAGAGCACCGAGCGCGCCACACCACGCCATGTTCCGTCTCCATGACAACGAGGTCCATTTTCCGGCAGTAAACAAAAGCGGCGTGTCGACAAAAGCATTACTCCATTCACTGATTCCTCTCAAGGAAGTTTAAACCTCCCCCTGCGCGCCTGCTATATAAACACTGCCCAGACTAAATACTGACCCAGCAGAGAGACACAGAATGTGCAGGGGGATGTGAGGGGAAGACACATACATTAAAAACCCAATTCACTTGTGCTAAACTGAACACCATGACTCCTACACTTGGAACTCATCAGACTGGACACATAATTGCAGCATAAATAAAGCATAAGTAACCAGTCTTTCCAGTCAACACTGCCTCAGCTCACATAAGCACTCCAGGAATTTTCTTTCTTTTCCAATTGTCCCTTAAAGGCATCATGCATCTTTTACACAGTGATAGAAAACACAGTAACACACACAGAAAGCTGAGATTCTACATGCTACGTTTTGCTTTGATTGATGTGGACCACTTTTGCAATAATTCATAATATGGACATTGAACCGAATGGGGTTAAACATCTTAACAGCAGCTTGAAAATGTGGCCGCATATCATAACTGTTTATTGTGATGATATCACATTTTTGCAACTGTTGGTCTCGGGCAGACGTTCCATCATCAGAAGAATGTGGCTGCTAGCCCATCAAGATCTTCGCAGCATCAAGGCTAACATTGCTAACAAACACTAAAACTCAACAGTCACCCAAAGAGCCAAAATCGTTTCTGTAAATATGCATCACCAAGACATCTTTCAACCCCCTCAAACCACATCCAGGTGTTCATTAAGAGACTTGTCGATGTGGTTTGTGACACAGTGTGGTGTACTGTGAACTATAAAAACTGTGGGGAGCCACTTCAAACAGTGGCGTCTGTATTTACAAACCCCCTCAGGAGTAAGAGCGCTGATCTAGAATCAACAACTATCATAATTAGGGTGGGATCTAATTCAAGGTCAGTCCTGTTTTGTGAGTACCAAAGCAGAAAAGCACATTTTTATAGCTCACAGTAAGTCATAGCGTGTTCTAAACCACAGCAGCAAGACATAAATGAAGACCTGGACGAGGTTTGAATGGGTTGAAAAAGGTTTTGGTGATGTGTTTTTACAGAAACAATGTGGGCTATTTGGGTGACTATTGAGATCCAGTGTTTGCAAAGTTAGCCTCGTAGCTCCGGTTCTAAACTAAAGAAGCTAAATTTGGACTCAGGCTGATTGACTACATTTGGGGTAAGTTAAAAATGGGATAAATGTGATTTTGCTGAGGTATTTATATATTTAAACGTAGCTCACAATGCTACACGTCACTCAAGCGTGCAAGTAAAAAAAATAGACTGGACACATAAAAAACAAGGGTGAAGGGGCTCACATGTGGATGGTCGTAAGCCAGTGTGGACCTAAGCACTGATCAAAGTGAAGGTGTATCTGGACGACTAAAAACCCTTGAGAAATGCTTTTGGTGTGAACAAGCCTCATTTTCTTTAACAAATGTCACATTCGAACCTTTACAGCCATCACTCATTACGGGTCACTGGTAGAGTTTGCTAAACCATCCCCCTTGTCTTCCTTTCTCTTTCTCTGGCTGTCCCAGCAGCCCCCACCCACCAACCCCACACACCCCCCTAAGAAACGGCCTGAATGAAGCGGAGCCGACCACAGAAAGCGTTTCTTTACAGAGTGACTTCTGCTTTCTCCTGCTACTACAGCACCCCGCTGCCTCTTTGCTGTATTCTTTTCATCGAGGAAAAAGAAGCAAGGTGGCAGGGAGAGACAGACAGACAGAGAGTGATGGAGTGAGAGGGTGAGAGAGTGAGGGACGGGGGCTGGGCTGGTCAGGCTGCACTGTAGCACAGTCTGTTCCGAGCAGAATGTAAAGGCGTGCGCTCTGGAGACTCCTCCATCACCGCCACATTCACCGCAGACTCTGAGTGATTAGCTTCAGGACCAGCTTCCAGCCAATTTTCATTTCCACGAGTGTCTCCATAGCAATGTGAGCTGAGCTCTGAATGAGTGTCCACACTTGCTCAGATAGATCACAGTGCATCCAACAATAAAGGCAGCATAGAGCTTCTTTTATACAGTGATAGAAAACATGGTAACACAGAGGTGTTCTATTTTATTATGGCTAATGTGGATTTGCATGCGGCCCAGTGAAATGATTCATTGGAAAACTGTAAACGTGATGGGTTAGAATGTCTACACTGTGACACAGAGAACAAAAAGATCTGTAACACTTCACTGGAGGGCAGCATTTGTAAGCCTTTCATTACAGCTGGCATAAACCTACATAAACATTTAGTCTTATTCCAACAAGCATCAGTTATCATCAAGGCTGCTTTTGCCAATCTTGCTGTCATTTCACTTCAGGAAGGGTTCTGACAACTGACACTTGTTGGAATAAGCGTTTATAAATGTTTATATAGGTTTATGTAAGTCGTGCTCAAAGGCTTATTTGTAGGCTATAGAAATCAAAAGTCAACATGCATAAATAATCGCTTTATAATCACATCTTGGCACGGTGAATCGAAACCAGATTGAACTGTGAGGTATCCACCCCTAGTCGTACCACAAATTCTTTGAGGCAGTAATGACACGATTAGCTGAATGAGCTAAAGGCTAACTGCTTGTTATTGCCTCCGAGACTGCGGCGATAACTGTGGCAACCAGCAGTATAAAAGTTCATCACTGATATGGGCAGGAATAATCACTCATTTAGGGGGCCATAAGCAGGTGTGAAGTTTCGATGATTATAAACTCATAAACTCATTTGGAACACATTGCGTGACCTTTGGAATGGGGAATATGCTGATGAAACCAGTTCTAGGCCTCGGGGCATTTTCTCCTCGATTCTACTCCACAGTTAACGCCAACAATCTACACTTCCAAAAGATGTGAAAACATGGGTACTTCACCTCAGATGTCTGGCTATCCTTCACTTGCCTAAAGTGCTGCAGCAAGCCAGTGATTTTGATTTGTTTTTTTAGCCATAAAACACCAGGACAGCAGCTGATGACCCAGCCGTTTCTCTCCTTTGCACTGGTGCCAAGCATAACGCTTCAAACTGAGAGTTGCACAGTCTAGTTTTGACTTTGATCATTAGCGTAAACCAGTTTAACGGCAGTGAAAACAACAGGCGTGAAGTCGAACTGACTTTTATGGAGATGTAATGCACATGCAAGCTCAGGTACTGCTTATTTGATAAGTGAGGCCAAATTTAAGTAGCTTCACTCCTAAAAATAAAGGTTAATAAGAAAAATAAAGAAAACTTCAAGTGAAATACAAGCTTTACATTAAATGGAGGTTCTTTAATCCCATTGAGCTGGCAATCCACTTCAAATCTGCCGCCAACGGAGTGCATGTTCACTTTAGCCAGAAAGAAACAGACCCGCATGTTCTACAATGTTTCCCATCACTGTATAAAAGAGGCACAAGGTTTCCTTTATTGCTGGATGCATTGTGATTTTTCCGAGAGCGCAACTCAGATCGCTTTGTGTTTACTATTGATTCCTTTGATCAAAGTAACGACACAACATGACTGATGTGTGACTTCCTATTCATGCATTTTCTTCTTCAAAAGATGTTGAGAAAACTTAAATAAAAATCTGCACATTTTTGGCTTTGTTAGATCGCATTGTTTACATATCAAATAAATGTAATAATAGCGCTGAAAAATCACGTTATTAATGTATAAAAAATGCATTTCGAAGGCAGGAACAGTCATGATTAAACTTTAAACAAGTTTTCACATCTTATTTACAGAAAAAAATTAGCTTATTCAGAGAACCAAAAGTGGTTCTTCTACGGCATTGCTCCAAAGAACCCTTTCTGTTCCATTTGGCACTTTCACTTTTAAGACTGTGGTCTTAATTCAGTCCAGATCTTCATCCATTCCAAGTCCAGATCTTTTTGGGTCATTCTCTTTACAACATAGCAGGAGTGTAAGTGTAATGGGGGGTGCTGATTGCAGGAATATAGATCTATTTATGGACAGCTTTTGAACTCTGATATTACCTTACCCCAAACCACCCACCACCCGGTCTAACTGATCCATCACACCGCCACTGGACATCAACCATATCACAGCCACTGTACTTCCAGATTTCGCCAATTTCTATATAACTGTTAATGTATTCTGATTACATTTGACCTCTTTACAACATGGACTCCAAAGACCAGACAGCAGATCCTGAATCAACTCGACCCACAAAACAGACTTTCTGTAAGACCTTCACTGCGTTTTTTGCGTTGTCGCATCGCTACTTAGAACGCTGGCTACTCGCAGGCGTATATCTAATATCCCCATCTGAACTCTAGAGGCCCCATAGGGTTTGACAGCTAAAAGGATATTTGTGGTTTGTATGCAGGCCAAAGGAGCGGTCACTAAAGTCCTGCTGTCTAACTCCATTCCTTCTGCCAAACCAACACAGCAGTAATATCCACGCAGACAGGTGTGTTACATCAGGTGTGTTACATCATCTCAGTGGCACATAAGGCATCTGCTGCTCGGTTTAAAAGCGGTTACGGCACCGCACTGTCTCTGAAATGTGCCTGGCGTTTACAGTGAAATTATTATGTAAGACCTTTATTATGCTCCTATTTTTTCTGACTTTTTGAGGGTCAGAAAAACAGGCAGAACATATATATTTAACAGAAAATTACACAGAAGCCTCAATAAGAAAATATTTCAACCTTTTCAGTATTTAGTGTGTCCATTCTTAGCCTTTATTACAGCTTCCATTCTTTTCCGGAGACTCACTTGAGTTTTTCAAAGAAATCTGCAGCCACAGCTACAAAGTTCAGTCTTAGAAGTTGGCTGCATCTTGGCCTAAGTAATCTCAAATACATTCAGTGATGCTGAGGTCTGGACTCTTGGCTGGTCAGCCCATTGTTTCCTTTTCTTAGTGAGGGCTTCTTGACAGCTAAACAAACTTTTAGACTCATAGTGTTGAGTTGCCTTCTCACAGTGGAAAGGAGGGACAAAAAGACCTGTGGATTACTTCAGATCTGAAGCAAGACTGTTTAAGTGCTGTTTATCTGATAGGGGCAGTTTTTGGTGTTCTACCAGATCCTGCAGGTGGTTGTTAATGAGCTCCATGTTCTCTATTAATATTTTTAGAAAATAATATGTTTAGAAAACTATGACTTTCCATTTACTTACGCAAGTATATTATGTTACACCTAATATCTCCCGAAACATGAGTAACTGGTACTTAATGGCTGTTTTGACTTTAAAATGAATAAACAATAAACAAAGCTTCATCTCTGACTTTTGCACAGTACATATAAGGCAAATATGAATCTAAGATACAGACGCCAAAGGCTGCTGATTTTAGTTTATTATGTTTCACAATAGTAATGGAATGCTATGCATTCTCTCCCCCCCTCTCTCTCTGTCCTGCACACATACACCTGGCATTCATCCACACAGTCCACTTTAAGTTTACTGTCCTGCTTGCTACAACAAAAGCTCTGAAAATTCCTCATCTCTGGCGTCAGCCTGCTTTAACTGACCGTAACGGGCAGCGTGGCAGACAGACTGATTTACCTTCGGGTAATAATAATCACTTTACTACTGTTACTAAATACTACTGTTACATCCCCCCTCCACACCAGCCCAGCGCATTCCACTGTTTAAACAGAGGCGTTTTAATTTGATTATAAACACCCTTATCGTGCGACAGTCACTCTCCAGAGGGAAACAGCGTTAGGGTTGGAGCGGCTGACCTGAACTCTGCACATAGGTTTCTCAAAGAGGATAAAACTGAAGCTTTTTTTACATTAGCAGGGACAGCATGCCGAACATGCCAGGCTATATTCATCTGTGTGAAGTACATACTACCTTTTTTTTTGGGTATACAGTGGATTAGAACTAGGACTATGAATATCACTCAGTTTCTGAGGAAACAGAAAGTGTTCTTATCACAGAGGAGCAAGTGTTTGAGATATAGCAACAACCTGTATAAATACAAGCTTGAGTGAATGTATGAGTATCTAGTGCCTCTGCTCCCTGTAACTTTATCTAGTGACAGAGAGAGAGAGAGAGAGAGAGAGAGAGAGAGAGAGAGAGAGAGATAGAGAGAGAAAGATCCCAGATGAAATCCCCAAATGAAATCCAAGGAAAGTAAGATCTGCAGATCTTTAGGCAAGATCTGCACGTCATTTTGGGACAAAAAAAAAACATCTAAAATGAATTCATGTTGGAAAAACACTTTAATACTGTACACAATACTATATTTGATCAAACCAGCATTTTAAGCTTCACCACGGAGGGTCTCCTCTCTGACCATGGGCTGTCATGTGCAACAGCACCACCCTAAGCCAACACTACACACTTAAAAAAAGATGGTTCTTCAAGGGTTCTTTAGTGAAGGCAATGGTTCTATTTAGAGCCACAAACACTCTAAGAACCATCTGCAAGCTTAAATGGTTGTTTGCATGCTGAAATGTTCTTCAGATTGATGAAGAATGTGTGGTACATGGTTCTCTATAGAACCTTCTTGAAAATGGCTCCATATAGCACCAAAAAGAGTTCTTCTATTGTTACAAGATTGACATCGTAACAGTAGCAGAACCCTTTTTGGTGCTATATAGAACCAACACATTCTCCACCAATCTTAAGAACCATTTCACCATGCAAACAACCAGTTAATCATTAAATGGTTCTATACAGAACTCATGGTTCTAAATAGAGCCACTGCCTTTACTAAAGAACCCTTGAAGAAACATCTTGTTTATACTCCTTAAAAAGATGGTTCTTCAATGGTTCTTTGTTAAAGAGAATGGTTCTATATAGAACCCTGAACACTGTAAGTACCATCTGCATGCTTAAATGGTTCTTCAGATGATGGCTCTAAAATGGCTCTATGTAGCACCAAAAAGCATTCTTCCTCTGTTACAAGCTTGCATCGTAACAGTAGCAGAACCCTTTTTGGTGCTATATAGAACCAACACATTCTTCACCAAACATAAGAATCATTTCACCATGAAAAGAACCATTTTAGCATGAAATGGTTCCATATAGAACTCATGACTTTAAACAGAACCACTGTCTTTACTAAGAACCCCTGAACCATCTTTAAGTCTGTACACAGTGGCTCTAAACAGAACCATGAACACTCAAAGAACCACATGTTCTTCAGATTGATGGAGAATGTGTTGAATATTGTTCTATGAGAACCTTTTTGAAAATGGTTCTATATAGCACCAAAATGGTTCTGCAACTGTAACAACAGCAGAACCCTTTTGGTGCTATATACAACAAATTTCCCATCAATCTTAAGCACCATTTCACAATACAAAGAACCCTTAAGCATGAAATGGTTGTAGAACCACTGCCTTCACTAAAGAACCCTTGAAGAACCGTCTTGTTTAGACTAAGTGTGACACCCCAACTTTCATAACGCTTGATATGAAATATGAAATTGTCCCGTCTGTTGAGGAGGGAGCTTCTCAGTTTAGCGTTAGCCTAGCTAAAAGGGCTAAAAACACAGCACGTAGGAAAAAAGCGTGATCAATAAACCGCACCACTGCATCTGAGGGCAAAGTTCAGCAGCCATAAAGTGGCGTTTACCTGCAGAGTGCCCGGAGTGGAGGTCCAGCAGCCGCTGGAGGTCGCTAATGCTGTGGATTTCACTGTGAGCGAGCCTGTCCATCAGATCCTGAGGAATCCCCAGCTCCTTCAGCCAAATTAAAAGGTGAATTAGTTACAGAAGACACGGATTAGATACAGTGTGTGCAAAGACGCTGCACTGTTAGTCCAAAAAAGACTCTTATTTTGTAATTTCCCACCGAATTCAGCGTCCCATAATGTTATGCACGCGCGCCCTGCGCTCAGTGAACTTGCACTTGTTGCTCTCTCAGAAAAAAAAGTCTCAGATCTGGAGCTAAAGAGGAATAAACGGCACACTTAACCCCTTTACCCCCTCCTTACCCTGCTCACACTTACAAATACCCTTCATATACGCGGGGAATTAAAGGGGAATTCCACCGAGTTTTCAAAATTTGTGCATAATTCAATCTGTGAGGTGTAAACGAAGTCGCTCGGAGTGATTTCGTGTGGCTTCGTTATGGAGAAACTCGCTCAGTCAGATTGGTCAGAACCAGACGTCTGATGACTTTAATGCCTCTAAAAGCTGCCTCACATAAAGTTATTACATGAAGTAGTTATGCATGCATTGCCTGATTTCTGAGACGTTATTTCACGGTAGTGTTTTGATACAGTTTTTGGTCTAAAACGTATTTTAATCACTTTATTTTGATCCACGCATGGTGGAAGGATACAAGAAGGGTGTTCTAAGGCAAAGAGTCCCCAAAGAAAACGTGCTATTTTCGGATTTATGACTATTTTACCTACATTACATATAAAAACGTGTAGACATATATACATATATAAAGATGTGTAGGTCCACTGGTGGGTTTGGATAGTAAACAAAATGGCTATATGTGTGTTGTAGACATGGTGACCCCTGGTTCCTATCACCACCACTGTAAAGAAATCAGAGTCTCTACAAATGAACCATTTCACACCAAACCACTCTGCGTGACTCTGTTTACATCTCACCTATTGGCTTATTCACATTTTGAAAACTCGGTGGAGTTCCCCTTTAAGGCAGGAACGCGCTGATTAGTTACGAAGTTCTGTTGGAGAACTGAGTCTTGGCTCGATGGACGACCCCGCCCCTGCTTTCAACGCATCTTTTACGAGCTTCTACTTCAAAGAAGTTCAATTTTATTTGTACAGCGCTGTCATTTTTCCAAAGCAGCTTTTTCCCAGAAGTTTTCGCCCCCCTACTCTCCCCCCAGCCCAAGTGTGCGCGTGCATGCGTTACCTCAGCAGTGCTTATCCTGAGGCAGGTTAAGATCAAGCAGCAGCACAGAGCGGTCTTCATCTCCCCTCACTCTGTTTCCCCCAAAAGCAGACGGACGGCGCGTGGAGGAGCGGCGCGTGCTGCGGGGCTCCTGAGCCTGAGCGCGAGGGACCCACCACCATCCCTCGGACACAGCCGGGGAGGGAGGGAGTGAGTGAGTGGATGAGTGAGTGAATGAGTGAGTGAGTGGGTATCTGGCCGCTGAAAGCTCGCGCTGTGCTCAGTGTGGGTCTCCAGCGTCCTCGCGCTCTCCTCTCACAAAATAAGTCACCAGGGGCGAGAGGGACATGCCTGATCCCTGCAGAGCGCGTGAACAATCCCCAGAGAGGCGTGCATGGTTAATATTGTGTAAAAAAAAAAAACTTGAACGCGAATAAAATTATATTAATTCTTGAATTGAGCTGAATATTTTTGCGTCCTTTCGCTTTAAACTGTTTGTAAACACACTGTCAGGTATCCTCAGAGAAACAAGGTCCTGAAGGAGCTGCAGGTCCAGGCTCGTGTCCGTGAAAAAGCTGGAAACGCTCGCGACAAAAAAAAAGCGGAGCGGTGCGCGCGCTCCTGCAGAAAACTCTCCGTCCTGCTTATTCTCCGCGCGCTGAGTGAGAAAGTGCGGCGCGAACTGCTGCATATAGCGCGCAGAGAGCGCAGGCACGCGCCTCCCCCCGCGCCTCCAGCGCAGAGCTGGTTGGTTCGTCGCTGAATGCGAAATCTAGCTCTGCCCATCGCACCAAGACGCCCTCCAACCACCCCCCCCCCACACACACACACCCCCCACCCCACCGTGCTCCTCTGAGAGAATGAAATCAGCGCCCGTTTGACTTATTTTGGTTCATTCTAAGAAGAAGAAGTGAAAACAAAACAACAAGAACGTTCTTCTACTTCTGCTAATAACTTTGACTCACTGTCCACTTTATGAGCTGGACCGACCTTATAGGTTACAGTTACAGTGGTTTATCAGCCCACCCTATACACCATTCATCATTGGTCAGTTTCTGACCACAGGACCACCAGATATTACTTGGGTGGAGGAGCCTTCTCAGCACAGCAGTGACAAAGACATGGCAGTCTATTTGGTGCTGGTGTGAGTCACTGCAGTGCTGCTGGAGGGCGTCAGTGTCACCGCTGAGTTGAGTGGTCCGCCACCCAAAAACAGTCAGCCCAAAGCGGCTCTGTGGTCTGAAACTGACCGCTGATTAAGAGCTAGACTAGAGGATGGTTAACACAGGCTGGGCTACAGTCAGTAACAGCTTCACATTCAACAGGTTCCTTCTTCGACAAGAGGTTCTTCAAGGGTTCCTCAGCAAAGGCAGTGGTTATACATAGAATCATGACCAGTGAAAGAACATTTGACTGCTTTATTGGTTCCTTGAATATTAGAAAGTGGTTCCTTTCATGTGTGCCATTCAACTGGGCCACTGTCGCCTCCACAGGATTGTGGTGGTGGATTTTGTCCTTTATTGCGGTGATTCTTCTTCTTTATCTTCAGTTGTTGTTGTTGTTCTTCTTCTTCTTTTTCTTTTGTTGTTGTCTTCTTTTTCCTTCTACTTATCTTCTTCTTCTCCTTCTTCTACTTCTTCTTCTTTTTCTTCGTCATCTTCTTTATCTTCTTCTTCTGTTCTTCTTATTTTTCGTCTTCTTTATTTTCTTTTATTCTTCGTTTTCTTTATCTTCTTTTGTTGTTGTTGTTGTTGTTCTTTTTCTTCTTCTGTTCTTTTTTTGTTGTCCTTAATCTTCTTTTTCTTCTTTTCTTCTTCATCTTTTTCTTTTTCACTATCTTCTTCTGTTCTTATTTTTCTTTTTCTTGTTTTCTTTTGCATCTTCTTCTTCTTTATCTTTTTCTTTATCTTCTTCTGTTCTTATTTTTCTTCTTCATCTTTTTCTTCTTCTTCTTCTTTTGGTCTATTATTATGATGTATAACCTCTATAATGTATATTATATGTGTTGTATATTTGGTTGTATATACATACATACATACATACATACATACATCATCTAAACTGCTTATCCTTCTGGGTCGCGGTGGGGTGCTGGAGCCTATCCCAGCTATCATTGGGCGGAAGGCTGGTTGTATATACAGTCATATAAAAAAGTTTGAGCACCGCTGGTCAAATGACAGATTTTGTTTTCTATGTTGTTTTCTATGTGAAAAAAAGGGTGTATCCTGCCTTCCGCCCAATGACAGTTGGGATAGGCTCCAGCACCCCACCGTGACCCAGAAGGATAAGCGGTTTAGATGATGTATGTATGTATTACTCCCCAACAACATAAATCATGAGTTTACTGTGTTTTGTAATGACGTCCTTCCTGTGTTGTGTCTGGTTCTCTAACTACAGTACCTTTTAGAAATGATTCTATTTTGCACCATGTTCTGCTATTGTTGCAAGTCACATTACCTTTTTTGGCATTTAATAGAACCCTTTATGCTAAGAGAGCACCCAAAGCTGACGTTATTATTTGGGCGTGTAATATGAGGAGTGATGTGCCCAGTCTGATCAAAGACAGTGATGGAAACTGGAACGCGTCTGAGCACGCTTAGTGGAAGTAACGTGTTAGCAGAGCAGACGAAGCAGAGAAGCCCTGAGGTCTTGTAGATTATGAGATGTGGTAAAGTGGCTGCGGAGGAAAAGATCCGCTTAGCAGGGTCAGGTTTAGGCACTGAAGGGGTCCCTCCTAGCGCCATACATTCATTCATAGGCTTGTAGAGACCCATTATGTTTCACATGTCATGTTAGAGTCCACACATTGTAAATGCACTGAAAAACTTGTTTTAACGTAAAAAAGTAAATAACCAGACTGCTGAGTTAAGTGAATAGTAAGCTGATAGAACAAAACTCTGCACTTGACTTAGACCGATAGACCAGTATTAGCAGTGGTCCAAAATTGCTTTTGATCTTCTAAGCAAAAATAAGTTAACATGTCCTCTCATGACGTTTTTTGCTAAATTGAATTAATAAAAATTAAACACCTTTGATAAAATGTGCCATAACTTTTGCACAGGCCACATCTTTCCAACATGTCAAATTCAGCTAATAAACACTAACTGTGTATTGAAATGTGCAGAAGTGTGTTCTCTGAAGACGATGTGTTGATTTATTTTCACATAAAATCAACAAAACATTGACCAGGGGTGCCTAAACTTTTGCATACAGCTATACATGCTTTTCATGCACACTCTTCCAAAATGGTTATTGGCTTGGATGTACAGTTCTAGGATCAAACGTCAAGTGATATGTAACCTTTCCATTATGTGGAGGGTCTTTCAAACTTATATATATATGTACCATCCACAGAAAGGTTCTTTAGGGCAGGGGTTCTTAAACAGCTCCTCAGGGACCCCCAGATGGTCCACATTCTTGCTCTATCCCTATGTTTTCCAAGTTAGCTTGGACCTGGGGACCCTCCCCTCAAGGGTACATCTCAGTACCTTTAGTAAGGGAACACAACTGTACCAAAATCCATTGAAGTTATATGTTCTAAGTTGTATTGACTCCACACACCCTGTCTCGTCTCCAGGCTTTTATTTTATTGTTCTGTTTTAAAACATTAGATTATGAAAAGATACAAAAATGTACTTTTCACCTGGAAAAACTTATTTAAGGTGCACATTTGGACATTAAATCCACTGTTGCACCTTTGAGGGAACATTTACATTGTTTGTACCTTGATGAACGAAAAATGTACCTGCACAGAACCTTTATTTCTAACAGGGACCCTGAGGACCAGTTTGAGAACCACAGCTATAGGACACCAAAAGTAGTCATTCTCCTGCATTGCTCCATAGAACCCTTTTTTGGCACCTATTAAGTATGATTAATACAAAGGTAAAACCCAAATTTGACAGAGTCATTACATGCACAGAACTTTCTTTGTAGAAGAAAAATAGCCTCCAGTTTCCTTCACGCCACTGTAAAGTTTCCATGGGTAGGCTGACTGAAGAACACTATGAATAACTGCAGACCGATGCATGGCCCTTTCTCCACTCCGTCTGCAAGGTCCCTGTGGAGATAAACATGTCATCGCTTACTCACCTCATCACGGTGAGGTCGACCACACCGACCCCTGCAGGACAGGAAAAGGCCAGAGGAAGGTGAAGGAGAGGAGAGGGTGACTTAGAGGGGTAAGAAAGAAGAAAGAAGCAACAGAGTGGACGGGAGTGGAGAATGGACAGGTTGGTGTTGAAGTGAGAGAAGATCTGGAAGTGGAGAAAAGAGGAAGAAAGTGGTAAATACCAGTGCTGTAAGTGTTGTCAAGACCGCTAAAGCAGAGTCCGAGACCAGAAACAAGGTCGACTGAATTAAGATTTTTTTAGAATGTATATATATATATATATATATATATATATATTGTCAAAAACTGAAAAACATAAAAAAAATGGACATATACGTTTTTTTTCTGACTACAGTAATATATATATATATATATATATATATATATATATATGTGTGTGTGTGTATATATATATATATATATATATATATATATATATATATATATATATACATGATATGTAAACACTCTTAGCAAAATGGGTTCTATATAGTACCAAATAAGGGTTCTTTGGCTTGTTACAATAGTGGAACCCTTCAAAACGTATAAAATAAAAGAACAGTTTTGGGTGCTAAAATAGAACCCTTTTCGAAAGGTTTCTATATAGAACCATCTACAGCACATTCTCCATCAATCTGAAGAACACTTTCATGATGCAATGAACCATTTAATCATGCAAAGGGCTCTTTGATTGTTCATGGTTCTTTATAGAACAATTTTTTTTTTACTGAAGAACACTTGAAGAACCATACCATAAGAGTGTAACTAACATTTTGCTAGAACAATCAAAGAGCTTGAAATAAATGTTTTATTTTTGCAGATGATCAACAACATTTGTCATATTTAAAATTATGTTTGGTTAAATGGTTGTATTGTTACTAATTTTTTGCTTTAAAAAACTGCAGTACCACCACGGCCCACTGGGGGGTACAGCCCCCAGGTTGAAAACTGTTGTAGCTGTTGTATGTTTTTAAGACTGTAGTTATGTTTGTATTTTCAGTGCAAGCAAAACCAAAATAAAGAAAATCCAGCAGTGAATACGTAATGCTGGCATTACTTGTGTGGGAACTGAATACGAGTATCTACAGCTCTGTGCTGTTTGCTCAGAGGTCTTTTTAAACGAAGCTTTGAAACCCAAAAATGTACACCATCACTTGGAGTCCAAACACAGTGAATACGTATCTGAATCTGTTGAACTGAGCCAGAACTCCTCAACTTTCCTGTCTCCAGCCTGACTCTCGGCACTTGGTAGCTGCCAAATCAGCCTTCTCATTAGTTGAGTCAGAAAAAGATGATCGAATCACTTAAATCCAGGCTTTTGTGGTCATTTGTGTGGGCCATGAGTTGTAAAAGTTTGGGACCCCCTGATATGCAGAAATGACTGTTTTAGTCTGTTTAATCTGGTTTTGTTGACATTCAATAATAACTCAGCTTCCATTTAACTCAGCTTCACACTCGGCTGGTCTCAACAACAATTTACTCCCATACCAAGACTAGACCGTGCCCAAATGAGGTTGAGACCGAGATGAGATTGAGGCCGAGACCACTTATTTATGAGATTGAGACCAGACTTAAGTACTACAACACTAGTAAACAGAATGGGAGGGGAAAAAGGATGAAGAAAGGAGAGAATGGAGGAGAAGGAGGAGAGGTAGACACGCTCTTCCACGCCACATGCTATTAAATATGATGTTTACTGGCAACTAGGCTGTGTGTACCTAACAACATCAACCCCAATAAACAGCTTTATAGAGGCTGGAATGCCGTAAATGCGGCCATAAAGCCACACCGCACCGCGCAGGACGTTTTTTTTTTTCCTCAAAGCAGATGACTCCTGTTTTCCCCAGCAGCACGTAGCGAGCGAGGAAGCTCGAGATGAAGCTGGATGGACGTGACTCAATCAGCTATGAGACATTTTGAGTTAACTGAACTTCTGCCGAGATGTAGCTGAGTAAAGCTGGATGGAAGTGAGTCAATCTACTGTGAGACGTTTTAAGTTAACCAAACTTCTGATGGTAAGTTAACCCCTTAACAGGCCAGGGCCGGCCGGTGGACCCAAAGTTTTCTCACACGTTTCTATAACCTAAGAATAGCTCAACTAGTTTGCGTTGAAGTCCTTGTAGTTACTGAATAAGAAGCCTCAGTATGTAATAAGCCTGGGATTTCAAGGGTGTAATGGAACAATACTCTGTATTTTAGCAGCAAAGCTGGACGGAAGTGAGTCAGTTTGTTGTGAGACATTCACAACGTCCGGCCCTAATGGTCCCCAAAGACCAGATTTAATCCAAAGAAACAGTAAATAACAGTAAAATAACAGCTGTATACAGTGATTCCACAATCACCTTGACCACAAGATGACTGTAATGTAGGTGTTATTCTGCTGTACACAGTAATAAGCTGTAAATAAATGCATACAGTCTCCTGTATTTTTACACCACAACTATGAAAGTAATGCAATTCAGTAGCCAATAATTCATTTTTACCAGGCTTATACATTATCAATGACTATATATAATCAATAACTATATTTATTTAACATTTTGCACTGTATATGCAAAGAACATGTCAACATCTGTGTATCAGCCTTTAAACAAACAAAACAAAAAAATACAGAATTTAAATTGAAAAGTCTTTAAAACACAAAAACCTGAATCTTCAGAAAAAATCACCCAAAATGTTTTTTATTAAAATGTTTGTCTCTTGTCATTGTCATGTCTCATAATGCTGTTTGGCACAGCTCAACATCAACCTCCCAGTAATTTGCTGTTATATTCTAAAAATATCTCAAGCTTAGTTAATCTCACAAATATTTAGTGTGAAGAAATAGTGTTAAATATTGTGAAATCCCAGCAATAATGAACAGTGCATGAGTAAATTTAGGAACAATGCATTAAATTATTCAGCAGAAAATGGCATAATGGCATATCTAAAAACAGAAGTAGCAGCTTGAAACCTGAAAACCTGAACGTACCTTTGTCTATTTTTTATAAATAACAGTGTGACACTTCGCTGAAGGGAAGCGTAAGGCTATATAAGCCTTTCATGACAACTAACATAAACCTATGTAGACAAGTGATCTCAAAAAGACTTGCTTATGTGGTTCCTCAAACCGTACGGCACACTGTCATCGGGAACACCTTACTAAGTGGTAGTATATCCCTGTTGTCAGAACAAGTCAAGTCAAGTCAAGTCAAATTTATTTATATAGCGCCTTTTACAACAGATGTTGTAGCAAAGCAGCTTTACAAAGAATCCAGGTCCACAGCCCCAGTGAGCAGGCCTTGGCGACAGTGGCAAGGAAAAACTCCCTCAACAGGAGGAAGAAACCTTGAGAGGAACCAGACTCAAAAGGGGAACCCATCCTCCTCTGGTCGACACCGGATAAGAGGACAGACACAAAACAGTACAAGTGGATACAGAACAAAACCTTGTATATCCAAAATGATAACTTTACAGGAGAAGGAAAAAACCTTCTTTACTTTTAACGTAAGTCAATGGAACCAGACTTTTTTCCAAGTCATTTTGGGCCATTTCTTTTGGTCCATTCATCATGAAATGTACACACAATTTAAAGGGCAACAGGCATTTTTAAATTATGTCAACAACTGAAAAATGACCAAATGGAGATGCGAGGTTTGCTTCCAAAAGCAGCGAAATATAAGGCTGCACAACACCTGCATAAGCCTTTCTACTGAAATACACCTACATTCATTTTTATAAAGGTTAATTTCAACAAGCATTATTGGTCACAACACTGGCTAAAGTGAAATGACAGCCAAATGGATAAAAGCAGCCTTTATGACAACTGAAACTTCAAATAAACCTTTATGAATGGTGAAAGGTAGTAAGTTGTCACTCACTACAGAGTTCCAAACTGAGTCTAGAAGCAATACCAGCACAAGAACTGTGAGTTGGGAGCTTCACGAAATGGCCAAGCAGCTGTACACAAGCCTAAGATCACTATGCGCAATGCCAAGTGTCAGCTGGTGTGGTATAAAGCATGCCACCACTGGACACTGGAGCAGTGGAAACATTCTCTGGAGTAATGAATCACGCTTCACCATCTTGTGGTCTAATGAATGATTCTGAGTTTAGCAGATGTCAGTAGAACGCTACCTATCAGAAAGCACAGTGCCAACAGTAAAGTTTGGTACAGGAGGGATAATGGTCTGGGGCTGTTTGTCTGGGTTGGGGCCCTTTAGTTCCAGTGAAGCGTGATGTCAAAGCTACAGCATACAAAGATATTTCAGACAATTATATGCTTCCAACTTTGTACCAACAGTTTGGGAAAGGCCCTTTCCTGTCCCAGTATGACTGTACCCCTATGCACAAAGCAACATGGTTTGAAGAGTTTGTTGTGGAGGAACTCCAGTGGCCTGCACAGATCCCTGACCTCAACCCCACTGAACACCTTTGGGATGAACTGGAATGTCGATTGCGAGCCAGGCCCTCTCGTCCAAAATCAGTGCCTGACCTCACAAATGCTCTTTCAACTGAATGGGCACAAATCCCACAAACACACTTCAAAATCTGATGAATAGCCTTCCAAGAAGAGCGGAGGCTGTTATAGCTACAAAGTTGGGGCCAACTCCATATTAATGCCCTTGGATTTAGAATGAGATCTCCGACAAGCTCATATCGGTGTGATGGTCAGATGTCTTCATACTTCATGCCAGACTATCTCTTTAACCCCTTAAACTGCAGCATTATTGCTCAGTAGGTAATTCTGAATTATTCAGCCTCTGCTCTGAAACTGATGTCATCGTTCTGTAGTTCTAAGGCTGAGGGATTAAAGCGTGGGCCCGCATGCATACCCTCAAAGTTTAAGGGCTTAAGAAAGAAGGAAAAAGAACTTCTGATCTCCTGACCCCGCAGTTTCCACATACATCCGACGCCCTTTTTATCGCCCCTGCCTACAAAGATTTGGGTATATTTGGAGAGTTTTCCAGACAGGCTTTGGTGTTAAGGCCCACGCACTGTCCCCCCCATACACCCCCACTGCATTTGAGAAAGAACAGAAGGAGCCTTTTACTCCTCCTTATTCTGATAACTGGACTCTGGTTATTTTTAGGCCTGTGCCACATTTGTATGGGCAAAGAAACAGGAGGAAACACACATGCAGACAAATTGGCACACATCATCCTCAGAGGTAAGAGCAGGTGAGTCAGAGGGCAAGAAAAGAGAAAAGTCGCTTCTCCCTCTCTCTCTGCCTCTCTCTTATTTCCTAAAGCTAGAATGAGAAAAGCAAATCCGGCCCTTTACAAGCCCTAATTACACGGCTAGCACTATTTGTGGTTTCTGATTTGACAGTTTAGGATGCCGTCGTGCTTTATCACGCAAAGCCCACAACTATTTATGACTAGTGATCCTGACACACGCGTACACATACAACCACACATGCAGCGTTTTAGAGAGGTAATTAAAAGAAAAGGCAGCCTGTTCAAAGGTACATTAGCATTACGTTACTCCACCAAGGAATCTGACCCTCTACACCCATTCTGAACGGCATAGTCCAACCAGGCTCTTCACTGTAAACAATGACACAGCTGATTCAATGTCAGACTTCAATTGCAGCTCACGAATACACTGGCATAACACTTTTCTTTCACTTGTCTTTCTCTCCTCCCTTCTCTCTCTCTCTGTCTCTCTAGCAGTTGAACAGAAGCATTCATTGAGGCTGTTATCTTTTTTATTGCTTCTCCATATAGAAAGCCAGAGATGGGGACTCAATTTGCGTGTTGACTGACTTGCAACTCAATTCGGACTCTTAACTGGTACAAAACTGATCAAATTTGGACCAACAATGTTATTACAGTACATGGATAAAACCTTTTGTTTCCAACTTTACATGAGTGACATTGGCTGTCAGACTACAGACTAACAAATGGTTTCAAGCGGTTTCGTTACTGTGTCTAGTGCTTCAGTTCTTTCCTTCAAACTTTCCTTTCCGTTTCTTACTTTTTTGGGTTTAAGTTTATTCTGCTGGCTCAGCACCTGGAAGCAATGTAAAGTTGATTACACAAGCTTGTACAACACAAGAACACATTAGCATGGCATGAGAACAAACAAGATGATATGAAGCGTGAACTAAAAGAAGGCACTTTATACTAAAGCTGATCAGTGAAATATTCTGTGGAGATGCCAAGGATGCAAACTTGACAGAGGCCTTTGTCCCAAGGTGTCACTCCTAAGGCAATAGAATGAGAACTGGGGGATCTACCCAAGGGACACTGAGTCAGCCTTCCTAGTCACCAGTGTTGAAAGTCCAAGATGATCTTGACCAGCTCCCAAGATTTGGACCCTACCCTTCCTAAGGACAAGAGAGTATGATTTAAAGAAGTAATCAATCAAATCAGAGTGACCTAAAGTGAAGTAAATATTTGCATCATGTGAGTCTAATGCAGCAGATTCTGTGATTCCTTTGTTGACACCCCATTAGATGGAAGTGACCAAGAAGGTGAGCAGAGTTATGGCATCTGTGGCTGAGTCTGTAGAAATGTAGATTTGTGATGAGGCCCATTCTTTGGTGATCTACAATCCAGTTTCACACCATGGTTCAAGGGATGTCTTGATTGTCAGTAATTCATGGTTTACAACATCGTAATGTGGTAGTGTTTTTAAGAAAAAGGAAACTGGTTGCAGTTTGCCTGGACTACCTTGACATTGGGAAAAGACACTCCCACCTCAGAGGCCTTCACTTTCACTATAAATGACTTCTCAGGAGTGGCACAGAATGGAGGCTGTAGTGTATCAATTTGTGAGCTGTTTGTACACCTGCTCATCTGCTGATGACCCAGAGGAGCACATTTGAGGTGTACAGTCAACAGTGTTGGTACTGTGCTGAGGTTTCCGATGAAGCACCAATGGAAGTTTGCAAAGCACCTAAACGTCTGCAACTCCCAAATAGTTTTAGGATAAGACAAGTTCAGTTTTAGGATAAGACAAGTTAAGCACTTCTTGAGCTTCAATGTGTACACCATTTGTATCAACCACATACTCTTGGAAAGAGAAAGAAAATGGATTTAATTGTCATTTTTCAGCTTAAATATACAGTCTGTGTTTCAAAAGACTTGTCAGTGCCACCCTCATGGCCTTTTCCAAGCTTGCAGAGTAGATTATGTTGTCATCTGTATTAGCTACGTGACACTAAATGGTCATGTCATGCAGATCATGGAAGGAACACACATGGGGCATTGGCCAACCCATAAGGCATCACTAGGTCCTCATAGTGACCTGAAGTGATTTTAAGCACTTGCCAGTTCCAGTTTGGTGTACATGTGCACTCTGCTCAGCTGCTCAGTGGCCTGGTTCAATGTGCAGAATCACTGGTGCAGATTTCTCATGAACTCTGCCCATGCCCTGTACTATTCCACTGAATGTGTAAATTCCTAGAAGCAGCTGACAGAGTAAAAGGGAATGCAAAAGATTGGGCCACACCCTGGTTGAGAAAAGTGCCACCTGTTTCATAGGTAATGAAACAGGTTAGATCTAGAATGAAACGGCAGATATGTTGGAAAGTGACACGCGTTAAAGGAGTCACTGAACATTACTGCATTGTTTGCATCAACTTCACAACCACCATGTAAGTTGTCACCACTGAAGTTACTCAGGAGTTCTCATCTCTATATCCTGAGGGCAGTGCAATCAATATAATTTAATCAGGAATAAAAAAAACATGCATAGTTGAGTCCAAATGCACCCTTGAAGACTTTGCCATATCAATCTCCATGTTGTCACTGGAGTACTGCCCATTATTTAACTGAAGTAACAATACTTGAGTTTGGGTTTTGGCTACTCTATGCACCTCTGCTAAAGGGTTTCTGCAATCAAATCTCTTGTATTGAGAGAATGAGGCCAGGGTGTGTGCGTGCATGTGCTAGAAGTAAGTGTGCCAGGAGACACTAGTGCAAGGCACCAGACAGATTCACATATGCCACAGCAGTCCCGCAGATTTGGACTAGAGCAAGAGAGAGAAGTGAAGAAAGAGAGAGTGAGAAAAGTTTAGTCTATTTGCCTTTTGTCATTCCCCATAACTCTCTCTGTGAGCTGAAGGCTCTCTCTTTGATGCCATTTATCCCCAAAAGTGAAAAACGCTGAGAGAAAGAAATGACATGAAAGTGAAAAACAGAATGCTGTTCCAACTGAGAGCGAGTGTATCGTTCCTTTGTTCTTCATCCTGTGGGTTTGTGTGTTCCTGTGTGACCCCGGAGCGTGTTCAGAGGGAACCAATCTTTTCCCTTTTCCCACATGCGCTGACCACAGCATAGTCCACATTAACCCTGACCCTGAGCATGTTGTTTCGTAGCACATAATAAAGCTGCTTGCAGTGTAGTATGCTGCCAGGCAGTGAGGAGAGAGCACAATAAACAGGAAAACATAGTGATAGTTTGGCAATAAATAAATAAATAAATAAATAAATCCGCCTGGTGTCTAAAGTTTGCCTCTGTAGTTTTAGCACTGGAGCAACTAGGCCAATGTAGCTAACAAGTAATGAAAGCTGATACCCCACCAATCAGCATCTTGCAAACTGCATGCCTAAATCATCACATAGTTGCCTCAAATGTGTCGAATTTGAAGTCTCACTTAACATGTCTGGAGAACATAGCAGATCGTGACACACTGACATACTCTCACTAACTGGTACTCTCACTCTGTCTCTGTGTTCATGCACACATATAGTCAGAGATGTGGGACTGGTCTGAACATGCAGTCCCCTCTGATCCCCCTGCAGAAACACAGAGAAACACTACCTCTTTATTCTCCCCTCCAAAAAAAAAAAAGGCCCAGGAGTCGGGGAGTTCCAGAGTGAAGGCAGTGAAGGCATGGCTCAGGGTGAATGAAGCAAAGGCATTGCTCAAAGTGAAGGCACTGAAGACAGGAGTCAGGGTGAAAGCGAAGGCAGCAAAAGCATAGCTCAGACTGAAGGCAGTGAGGGCATGGCTCAGGCTGAAGGCAGTGAAGGCATGGCTCAGACTGAAGGCAGTAAAGATGTTGGTCAGAGTTATGACACTGAAGACATGGCTCAAAGGGAAGGCAAGAAGGGCATGGCTCCAGTTGGCAGCAGTGGATGCATGGCTCAAAGTGAAGGCAGTGAAGGCATGGCTCATGGTGAATAAGGCCCAGGTATGGCTCAAAGTGAAGGCAATGAAGACAGGGTTCAGGGTAAAAGCAGTGAAGGCATGGCTTAGAGTTAAGGGAGCAAAAGCATAGCTCAGACTGAATGCAGTGAAGGCATAGTCAGGTTAAAGGCAGGAAAGATATTGCTTGGAGTTATGAAACTGAAGGTATGGCTCAAAGTGAAGGCAAGGTGGCTTTAGGTGAAAGCATGTATCAGGGTGAAGGCTGTGAAGGCATGGTTTAGGGTGAAGGCATGGCTCAAAGTAAAGCCAGTGAAGGCATGGCTCTAGTTGACAGCAGTGTAGGCATGGCTCAGGGTGACAGGAAGTGTTTTGGTGAAGGCTGTGAAGGCATGGGTCAGGGTGAAGGGGCTGAAGGCATGGCTCAGGGTGGAGGCATGGCTCAAAGTGAAAGCAGTGAAGGCATGGCTCTAGTTGACAGCAGTGAAGGCATGGCTCATGGTGAAAGTAGTGAAGGCATGGCTCACGGTGACGGGATGGGTCAGGGTGAAGGCAGTGAAAGCATGAGTGAGGGTGAAGGGAGTGAAGGCAGTAAAGGCAGCATATCTCTGGGTGGAAACATGGCTCAGGGTGAAGGAAGCAAAGGCATGGCTCAGTGTAAAGGCAATGATGACAGGACTGAAAGTACTGAAGTCATGTCTCAGAGTGAAGGCAGTGAGGACAGTGAGAGTTGGCAAGTGGACCAAACCAGATGGAAGTTATCTTTCAGAAGGCCATAATGCTGTTTGGTAAACTTTGTCTGATTGGTCCAAAAATGCTTGAAAGCACTCAGTCTCACTTGGTAATTGTGCTAGCTACTGAGATAACGTTAAGTAGGACATGTTAGCTAGAATGAACTACAGTTTCAGGGCCAGGTAGGGGGTGGCAAACAGAATTTTGCTTTGGGCCCTGAAAAGGTACACAATATGTGTTTTAAAGAAATATCTGTCCCAAAATGATCTCTTTATTAAAACAGATTGCATGTGTGAGTGAAATATTATTTGCAGGTGGAGCCAAAGATAAGGCAAAGTAAGGCAAAAAAAAGTGTGTGAGTGTTCGGGGGTGTAGACAGTT
The DNA here is from genome assembly GCF_904425465.1 of Colossoma macropomum. Lineage (NCBI taxonomy): Eukaryota > Metazoa > Chordata > Actinopteri > Characiformes > Serrasalmidae > Colossoma > Colossoma macropomum. Next base: position 1,035,823 of record NW_023495254.1, on the reverse strand, counting down.
TTTGGTTTCACTGACAGTTCCCAGTGTTTTCGCTCCTGCTCAGTGGATCAGCTGTCCTCAGTTTGGCATTAGGGGTAGGTTAAGCCTTAAATTACCCCAATCGTGAGGTTCGTGTCAAGGGGGGCTTTCGTTTCCCTCTCTCGCCGGCCAGTGGATGTGGATGAAAGCTTGTGGAAGGAGAAGGTGGAGGAGGAGAGAGTGAGAGAAGGAGTGGGGGAATGAGTGATTCCTGAATGGAGGGGATTATGAGAGATTTCTGTGCTTTGTTTCAGCTTGGCTGGCACTCCAACACCACTAAGCCTTGGGGGCGGATGTTCGGGGAAAGGTGGACGGATCATTCTTTAAAAAGAGAAAGCTTAGTCCAGCGTGAGGAATCTCCACACATGGACTACAACCCAGTGCCAACATTCCAGAGTTAGCATTTTGGCTGCGTAAACCTCCCCCTCATCACACAAACACTTTTTTTTTTTTTCCAGTAAAACAGAGAGCAGTGACACAGCCAGGTGTTTCACACCAATAACACACCTGAATCTGTCTGAATGGGAAGATAAGGGAACTGCTCAGGCATATTTTGGCTGGAATGAGGAGATTGCTCTGCACGCAGTTTCTTTGATGTTGCCGAAGTATCTGGGAGTGACTGTGTGCGGGGCTGCAATGAGAAATGCTACCACACCTGGTGCTGCTGTGTGGGTACCGATAAACCGTTGTTTTATAGGCTTAATCTGTGACGTAGTTTTGCATTCATTGGAGTATCCATTAACAGCACTGTTAAAAATGCACACATGGCCTGCTGAGGTGCAGCTCCTATGGAAGCCCAGGTCCAGCTGCCAGACTAAAATAATTAGAGACATTTTTAATGCTGGTTTGGATCAGCATTTAACCCTCTACAGCAGCATTCTCAAGCTTTTTTAGCCTAAAGCCACCTTTGTGGCTAGTAAGTGCCACCCATCCTCGGTCATTACTTTGCATTTAACAAACAAGGACCATGCCTTCTCTGAATGTATTACTGACCAGCACATGCAAGAAACGTGGCCCTGTCGTATGACATTAGTGATAACTTATTGAAGTGGTTTTGGTATGGCTGTGAATTGGTTTGCATGTTTTTCATTTTAACAGCATTTAATAATGTCCCACTTTTAATAACATATAATTTATGTACAAGTTCTACTTTTGGCCAAGCTCCGTCGAGGCCCTGCAGGAGGCCACAGAGCTCAGTTTGAGAACCACTACAGAGTGTGTGTGTTGAACAGTTTAATAATGAAAATGCAGCAAAATGGACACCAGTGTCATAGTCACAGAATATCATTTTAGAGGGTGGATCTTGCTATAGAAAGCATATATGACCCAAAAGTATAGCTATAGGTTGACCACCACCAACTTACCAGCTAGTTTGCTTTGTTGTAGCTTTTAAAACCAGAGACAAAAAAAGACTGACCTCACATTACTGTATTACTGCTTTGTTATCATAACTACTGACAACATACCACTGCAGGTATTGGCTAATAAACCACAGGCCTACCTTTTGCAGGACTAGGTGTAGATGTCTGGGGTAAATAGTTAAAGACTGCAGTTTTCTTCTGTTTTTCTACAGTACATTGCTTTCTTTAATACATACAAAGCTTGTTAGTTGAGTACCAACTAGTTAAGTGAGTAGTAGCCTATGCTAAGAATGAGCACAGCCCAATCTGTCAAGCAGGCTAATGGTATGTTTACTACATGTTGCTGTTAGACAGAAAGCGATTTCCGTGCCTTATTGCAGAATTGGTGTAAAGTGAATGTATGCAACCAATGGCAGCATGTTGCAATGTAAATGTTGCCATGATGATCGCACCCGCTGAAAACTGGTGTTGCTTTAAAGCATACGTGTCAGGCTCCAGTCCTCGTGGGCCAAAACACTGCAGATTTCAGCACTCTGTCTTATCAAACACACCTAATTCAGCTCATCAGCTGATTAGCAAGGCCTTCATACACTGAATTCAGAGCGTTAGATGAGGGTAAATGCTAATCTCCACAGCACTTTGGCCTGGAAGGTCCCCAGTTTGACATGCTTGCTTTAAAGAAAGCTTTGGCGGTCACTTTAATTACTTCGAGTAGGAAGACAGGCACAAGGATGCAAGAACTCCGTGCCTTTGGGTTTATCCTATATTAAAAGAGCAAGATCGGTGACACTGTGGAGGGCATGCTTCCGGGCAAGAGTGCCTAGGTCCCCATGTAGCTATGTCTCTGATACACACACACACACACATTCTCTCTTTTCAGTCCAGTATCTTGTCTTCCTATCTCTTACAAACAATACTGTCTCTTTTCTCATGCTAAAGTAAACACACTGGGTATCCCTCCAACACACACACAGCGAAACACACGCTGAGCCATGGTGTCTGAAGTGTCAAATCCAGCTCAGGAAAAACAAACAGAAGAATCAAAACAGGCTGATTAACAATAGGAAGTTTCTCCATTATGGGCTTATATTAGCCTGCTCTGGTTACAGCGCTGCATTCCGAAGCATTCCAGGAGCTTTGGGTGGAAGCCGAGGCAATTCTGCCTTAACCAAGTCCTCCCCAAAACTGCTGCCAAATTGACAGTGGTCACCATGCACGGATGTGTTAATCATCCAAGCGAAGAAGATCTGAAGTGTGTTATTTACACAAAGACCCAGTCTCAGGGAGAATGGTGCCAACAGGCCTGGAGTACAGGTCCCACATACACAATCAGTAGGTCTTCCAGATGTTTGACAGCCTTTACCATCCTGGAGCTTTACTCTGTATGATCCCAGAGCAGTTTAATGTTCCTTGTAAACTTTCCCAGCTTGTATCCTTGTATCTGGTACAGCTCCTTTTGAAGCTTGGTTCCTCTCAGTGGTTCTTCCTCATGCTTATAGAGAGTTTTTGCTAGTGAGTCATGGTTCTTCACAGTGGTTCTTCCTCATGCTACTAGGACATTTTTCCATCTGAGTTTTGGTTCTTCTCAATGGTTCCTTCTCGTGCTTTTAAGGAGTTTTTCCATTTGAGTTTGGTTCTTCAGTGGTTCTTCCTCATGCTCTTAGGGAGTTTTTCCATTTGAGTTTTGGTTTTTCTCAATTGTTCTTCCTCATGCTTTTAGGGAGTTTTTCCATTTGAGTTTTGGTTCTTCTCAATGGTTCTTCCTCATGCTTTTAGGGAGTTTTTCCATTTGAGTTTTGGTTCTTCTCAATGGTTCTTCCTCATGCTTTTAGGGAGTTTTTCCATTTGAGTTTTGCTTCTTCTCAGTGGTTCTTCTCATGCTTTTAGGGAGTTTTTTCCCTTTTAAGTCTTTATTCCTGTCTGTGGTTCTCATCATGCTCTTAGAGATTTCTTCCTTTTGAATCTTAGCTCTTATCAGTGGATAGACCTCATGCCCTTAGAGCATTTTCACACTAGTTCCAAATATTTGACTGTGCACCCAAGACCAATTCTGGGCTCGTTTGGAGGAGGGGCTTATTATCGCTAGGTTTGCAAAATGGTAGACATTAACTTCATCCATTTGCTGCTTTTAATTATTTTCCTAGCATGCAAACCCTCAAGTGGTGAATAACAGTGCTACACTATATTTCATCTTGCAGGAGCTCCTCACCGCATTCCTTTTTGGAAAACTTTCTCATATAAGAAAGTTTTTGGGTGCAAGCCGAGGCAAGTCTGCCTTAACCAAATCCTCCCCAAAACTGCTGCCAAATGGACAGTGGTCACCATGCAGGGATGTGTTAATGATCCAAGTGAAGAGGATCTAAACTGTGTTATTTACACAAAGAGCCAGTCTCAGGGAGAATGGTGCTAACAGGCCTGGAATACGGGTCCCACGTACACAATCAATAGGTCTTCCAGATGTTTGACAGCCTTTAACATCCTGGAGTTTTGGTTCTTCTCAGTGGTTCCTTCTCATGCTCTTAGGGAGTTTTTCCTTTGGAGTTTTGATTCTTCTCAGTGGTTCTTCCTCATGGTAGGCATTCACTTTATCCATTTGCTGCTTTTAATTATTTTCCTAGCATGCAAACCCTCAAGTGGTGAATAACAGTGCTACACTACATTTCATCTTGCAGGAGCTCCTCACCGCAATCCTTTTTTGGAAAACTTTCTCACATAAGAAAGTTTTTTCAAGAAGTGATGCAATGAGTTGAAGCTGTCACGTTACAAAATGAACATCTTGCAACCCCGCACTTGGCTCTGGGAGCAGATTTTAGGAAGCCAGAGAGCAGACCACTGATTTCAGGAGGAACAGAGATTGGTTCCCTGTACTCACAGGCTTTAAAACAGCTTTCACACTTGACCAAACATACTGAACTCACAGAACAAGCAATCCTGGGTCCAGAAAAACTGCTAGTGTGAAAACGCCATTAGTGACTTTTTCATTTTGAATCTTGGTTCATCTCAGAGTTTCTTTCTGATGTATTTAGGGTTTTCCTCAACTTGCTCACTAGCCTGCATTTCTGGGATGCTGCTTTGGGACAGTGGCTCTTACAGAACAAACTAAGCCTGAACCGAACTGAGCTGAATACTGGTCATCTCCTCCAGCAGAACTCTTATTTCTTTAGGAAACTGTGTCCTGCATGTACAGTCACACATTTTGGAAGTGTTTGTGCATTTGTGCAATCCAATTATCCAATATCTTTAGTAAAGACAATGGTTTAATATAGAACCATGGACACTCAAAGAACCATTTGCATGCTTAAAGGGTTCTATGCAGGGTGAACTGGTTCTTGTGTTGTATATGGTCCATATCGAACCTTTTTGGAAAAAATGTCATGGTGCTATATAGAACCATATACAACTACACATTCTCCATCAATCTGAAGAACAATTTTACCACAGAACACTTTAACCATGCAAATGGTTCTTTGAGTGTTCATGTTTTGTATGTAACCATTATCTTTATTAAAGAACCTTTGAAGAACTATCTTAGTTCTGACTTTTGTTCTCACAGTGTGGTTTTTAAATCTAGCTGTCTTGAAAAATGGAACTGGACACACATAGGCTCTCTTAAGAGGATGGACTCTCTTCCACGACTGGACACAAACAGTCAATGTGAGGAAAAACTGAACACCTACTACCATCAGCCAAACAAATGGGAAGCACATGTCTAGTACATGATGATCTGGCAAAAGCTGTCTTGATAGAATCACACAGCTGTTATGGGTTTTTTTTATACACAGTCATGATGTGAACATCTTTTTCTACCTCATCCCAAAAACGTGGATTGAGATCTGGAGACTATACATGCCACTGATGCTGTTCATGGAACCAGCTTGAGATGATGTGTCTATTAGTCATTAGATCACATGTGTCAGGCTCCAGTCCTTGCGGGCCAAAACACTGCCTCATTAAACACACCTGATTTAGCTCATCAGTTAAGCAAGGCCTTCATGAACTGAATCCAGAGCATTAGAGCGTTAGGGTAAATGCTAATCTCTGCAGCACTTTGGCCCAGTTTGACATGCCTACATTAGATAGAACATTGTGGTAATGGATGTACACGGTCAGAAATAAGGGTTATAGGTACACCGTGACACTATAATTCCGATCTGGCTGTTCAGACTGAGTCACATTGCTGCATATCGTATATATATATATATATATATATATATATACATATATACATATCGTATATATATATATATATATATATATATATATATATATATATATATACGATATGCAGCAATGTGACTCAGTCTGAACAGCCAGATCGGAATTATAGTGTCACGGTGTACCTATAACCCTTATTTCTGACCGTGTACATCCATTACCACAATGTTCTATCTAATGTAGGCATGTCAAACTGGGCCAAAGTGCTGCAGAGATTAGCATTTACCCTAACGCTCTAATGCTCTGGATTCAGTTCATGAAGGCCTTGCTTAACTGATGAGCTAAATCAGGTGTGTTTAATGAGGCAGTGTTTTGGCCCGCAAGGACTGGAGCCTGACACATGTGATCTAATGACTAATAGACACATCATCTCAAGCTGGTTCCATGAACAGCATCAGTGGCATGTATAGTCTCCAGATCTCAATCCACGTTTTTGGGATGAGGTAGAAAAAGATGTTCACATCATGACTGTGTATAAAAAAAACCCATAACAGCTGTGTGATTCTATCAAGACAGCTTTTGCCAGATCATCATGTACTAGACATGTGCTTCCCATTTGTTTGGCTGATGGTAGTAGGTGTTCAGTTTTTCCTCACATTGACTGTTTGTGTCCAGTCGTGGAAGAGAGTCCATCCTCTTAAGAGAGCCTATGTGTGTCCAGTTCCATTTTTCAAGACAGCTAGATTTAAAAACCACACTGTGAGAACAAAAGTCAGAACTAAGATAGTTCTTCAAAGGTTCTTTAATAAAGATAATGGTTACATACAAAACATGAACACTCAAAGAACCATTTGCATGGTTAAAGTGTTCTGTGGTAAAATTGTTCTTCAGATTGATGGAGAATGTGTAGTTGTATATGGTTCTATATAGCACCATGACATTTTTTCCAAAAAGGTTCGATATGGACCATATACAACACAAGAACCAGTTCACCCTGCATAGAACCCTTTAAGCATGCAAATGGTTCTTTGAGTGTCCATGGTTCTATATTAAACCATTGTCTTTACTAAAGATATTGGATAATTGGATTGCACAAATGCACAAACACTTCCAAAATGTGTGACTGTACATGCAGGACACAGTTTCCTAAAGAAATAAGAGTTCTGCTGGAGGAGATGACCAGTATTCAGCTCAGTTCGGTTCAGGCTTAGTTTGTTCTGTAAGAGCCACTGTCCCAAAGCAGCATCCCAGAAATGCAGGCTAGTGAGCAAGTTGAGGAAAACCCTAAATACATCAGAAAGAAACTCTGAGATGAACCAAGATTCAAAATGAAAAAGTCACTAATGGCGTTTTCACACTAGCAGTTTTTCTGGACCCAGGATTGCTTGTTCTGTGAGTTCAGTATGTTTGGTCAAGTGTGAAAGCTGTTTTAAAGCCTGTGAGTACAGGGAACCAATCTCTGTTCCTCCTGAAATCAGTGGTCTGCTCTCTGGCTTCCTAAAATCTGCTCCCAGAGCCAAGTGCGGGGTTGCAAGATGTTCATTTTGTAACGTGACAGCTTCAACTCATTGCATCACTTCTTGAAAAAACTTTCTTATGTGAGAAAGTTTTCCAAAAAAGGATTGCGGTGAGGAGCTCCTGCAAGATGAAATGTAGTGTAGCACTGTTATTCACCACTTGAGGGTTTGCATGCTAGGAAAATAATTAAAAGCAGCAAATGGATAAAGTGAATGCCTACCATGAGGAAGAACCACTGAGAAGAATCAAAACTCCAAAGGAAAAACTCCCTAAGAGCATGAGAAGGAACCACTGAGAAGAACCAAAACTCCAGGATGTTAAAGGCTGTCAAACATCTGGAAGACCTATTGATTGTGTACGTGGGACCCGTATTCCAGGCCTGTTAGCACCATTCTCCCTGAGACTGGCTCTTTGTGTAAATAACACAGTTTAGATCCTCTTCACTTGGATCATTAACACATCCCTGCATGGTGACCACTGTCCATTTGGCAGCAGTTTTGGGGAGGATTTGGTTAAGGCAGACTTGCCTCGGCTTGCACCCAAAAACTTTCTTATATGAGAAAGTTTTCCAAAAAGGAATGCGGTGAGGAGCTCCTGCAAGATGAAATATAGTGTAGCACTGTTATTCACCACTTGAGGGTTTGCATGCTAGGAAAATAATTAAAAGCAGCAAATGGATGAAGTTAATGTCTACCATTTTGCAAACCTAGCGATAATAAGCCCCTCCTCCAAACGAGCCCAGAATTGGTCTTGGGTGCACAGTCAAATATTTGGAACTAGTGTGAAAATGCTCTAAGGGCATGAGGTCTATCCACTGATAAGAGCTAAGATTCAAAAGGAAGAAATCTCTAAGAGCATGATGAGAACCACAGACAGGAATAAAGACTTAAAAGGGAAAAAACTCCCTAAAAGCATGAGAAGAACCACTGAGAAGAAGCAAAACTCAAATGGAAAAACTCCCTAAAAGCATGAGGAAGAACCATTGAGAAGAACCAAAACTCAAATGGAAAAACTCCCTAAAAGCATGAGGAAGAACCATTGAGAAGAACCAAAACTCAAATGGAAAAACTCCCTAAAATATATATATATATATCGGATTTCAGTACCACATACGAAAGCGTCTCAAATTGGAATTGTTAATGTCAGATTTATTATGTTTTTCTGTTCATACTGACACACAGATACACATCTGTGTCACATGTGAAGAAAAAAGATCAGATTTGGGCCACTTTTACCTGCTGTGTGAACAAAGCCTAATTTTGTACTTCAGCACATACTAAAACAGAAAAAGCATGTCATTGCCCCTAAGAAAGCTTTTCGTTTGGCTGCTGTGATGGAAGAACAACTAAGCAAACTGGAATTAGCTAAGAGAAGCTAACAGAATACAATTCGTCAAACAAGACAGGCCGTGAAATGCTTTACAGACTGACCGCAACAAAACCACTTTCAGGTTAATCTGCTAAGTACTGAAAAAGCTGAGCTGAACGTGACAGTTTTATGGCTCTATCCATAATAGAAAACTATTTTTATTTTTTGTTACTATTACAGTACATTTGATACAATGTTTGGAGCTTCTTTGCTTCCCTTTTCTCTCTGTGTGAAAAGCAATAAAACATTCAAGGTCATGTGTTATCGCAAGTAGCATCACAGCTGTGATAATCTATGATACTTGAGACTGGGTTAGTTGCATGAGTAGATCAACTGACCGAAGATTCAACCAAGAGGTCATCGAGGATTCTACAACCCCTGTTCCAAAAAAAGTTGGGACGCTGTGCAAAATGTAAATAAAAACAAAATGCAATGATGTGCAAATCATTTAAACCCTATATTTTATTGAAAATAGTACAAAGACAACATGGGGGGGAACAAAAGGCTGGTAAAGTTGTGTAATGCTAAAAAAATGCACCTGGTTGTTGATTGGCAACAGGATCTGAAATATGATTGGGTATAAAAGAGCATCCCAGAGAGGCGGAGTCTTTCAGAAGTAAAGATGAGGAGGGGTTCAGCACTCAGTGAAAGACTGCACGATCAAATAGTGCAACAATTCAAGAATAATATTTCTCAATATAAAATAGCAAAGAACTTTTCATCCTCTACAGTACATAATATCATTAAAAGATTCAGAGAATCTGGAGAAATCTCTGTATGTAAGGGACAAGGCCAAAAATCAGTATTTGCTGACTGTGATCTTTGGGCCCTCAGACAGCACTGCATTAAAAACAGACATGATTCTGTAGAGGAAATCACTGCATGGGCTCAGAAATACTTCTGAAAACCACTGTCTGTGAAAACAGTTCAGCGCTGCTTCCACAAATGCAAGTTAAAACTCTGAAATGCAAAGAAGAAACCATATATAAACAGGATCCAGGAATACTGCCACCTTCTCTGGGCCTCAGCTCATTTAAAATGGACTGAGGGGAAGTGGAAAAGTGTCCTGTGGTCCGACGAATCAGCATTTGAAATTCTTTTTGGAAATCATGGACACTGTGTCCTCCGGGCTAAAGACCACTCAGCTTGTTATCAGCGCACAGTTCAACAGCCAGCGTCCATGATGGTATAGGGGTGTATTAGTGCACATGGCATGGGTGACGTGCACATCTGTGAAGGCACCATTAATGCTCAATGATATATATATGTTTTGGCAACATATGCTGCCATCCAGATGACGTCTTCTTCAGGGAAGGCCTTGATTATTTCAGCAAGACAAAGTCAAACCACATTCTGCACGTATTACAACATCATGGCTCTGTATTAAAAGAGTCCAGGTGCTAAACCGGCCTGCCTGCAGTCCAGATCTGTCACCCACTGAAAACATTTGGTGCATTATGAAATGAAAAATACGACAAAGGAGACCCCGAACTGTTGAGCAGCTGAAATTGTATATCAGACAACAACGGGAAAACATTTCACTTTCAAAACTACAGCAGTGCCTCCTCAATTCCCAAACACTCACAGAGTGTTGTTAAATGAAGAGGTGATGAAACACAGTGGTAAACATGCCCCTGTCCCAACTTTTTTGGAACACGTTGTTGGCATCAAATTTAAAAATGGGCATATACTTTTCAAAAAACAATATAGTTTCTCAGTTTCAACATTTGATAAGTTGTCTTTGTAGTATTTTCCTTTAAAAATATGGTTTACATGATTTGCACATCATTGCATCCTATTTTTATTTACATTCTGCACAGTGTTGGAAATGGGGTTGTATTATATAGTTCTCTTCACCCTGTGCTCTGCTTTGGATCGTAGGTGCCATTTCAAGATAATTGAGCTAACTGAACTGATTCAGTGCAATCAATACTGTCACTGGCCTAAGTGGATGGAAAGGTCACTTTGAATCCCAATATTCACAGTAGCTCTCCAGGGTCCGGATAGTTCATTGTGACCTATGCTAAATGTCAAATGTGACTGAGGACACTGAGTCATCTATCAAATGTGACAGAAGGCTTTCATTAGAAAATAAAAGCTGCCAGTCTTCATTTTACCATCAGCTAATGTTGAGTTCTGGCTTACAGCACCCCAGAGGATCTCTCATTCGCCTCTCTGTACCATAGAGACACCAATAAGGATATTGTGCATGTTTGTGTGTCTTGTTTAGAGTAAATTTTAACCTCATGCACACAACTGATTGCTGTTTTCTGTGTCTTGTATCTTGTTTTGTTTATATCTGAAATTGCAACCCTGCTTAAATTGTTTGTTACCTTCTTCTTCATTGCCTAATTAAACATATTCCCATATTTAAGATGACTTCAAGATTTACACTATATGGCCAAAAGTTTGTGGACACCAGCTCCTCCAATGTTTCTTCCAAAATCAAGAGTATGATGAAAAAGGAGTTTGTCCCCCTCTGCTGCAGTCTCTACACTTCAGGGAAGGCTTTACACTAAATGTTGGAACATTGCTGTGAGGATCTGATTGCATTAAGCAGTGGGAAGCACTAGTGAAATCAGGTACTGATGTTGGATGATCAGTTCGGGATCACAAACGCCACTCCAACTCATCCCAAAGGTATTGGTTGGTGCTCCATCACTCTAGAGAATGCATGCTGGAGGGCTTCATACCCCTCTAGCCCACGCTTGGCATTGGACATGGTGACCTTAGGCTCCAGTGAATCCTGTTCTATTGTCAATGCTTTTCTATGGAGATTATACAAGCTGTGTGTGCATTTGAACTACTGTGTCAGCAGTAAGTGCACTTTAGTGCAGCTGAATCACTAATAAGAAGGGGTGTCCACAAAATTTTGGACATACAGTGTACTTTGAACAGAAAGGCCACATCTGCAAGTCTTTCATTCATTCAGCCATCCCAACTTCAAATCTAATCACTAAGGATAAAGTGGGTATAGTGGGCAGATTGTGGAACAAATGGTCCCTTGGCCTGCCGACTGGATCAAACGTCTCCAAATGAACCCAGAAACCAAGTGGTCAGGTTCCTAATTAGGTGGAGGTATTCGACTCAAGATCTAATAAACTACAGAAATGTTTCTCTCTCTCTGTTTTATTTGTTGGCTGTCTTTAACACTGTAAACTTCCATGTGTTTATTTCAACTCTTTTGGACTTGGGTATCCCCCTTGGTTCTCATTTCATCCTAAAATTAAACCTTCCAGGTAGCTTAGAGAGGCTTTGTCTCAGCTCTCCAGTCTTACTGGTGGAGTGCCCCAGGGGTCAGTACTTGGCCCACTTCTGTTCTCCTTGTGTAGTCATCCCTTGAGACTGCCATGGTGAAAAGAACAGGTATAAAGCTCTGGTTCTCTCACCACATCCAAGGCTTGTTTAAAAACTGCACATCCACATGTCACCCTAGGTCTGGGCTCTTGTTCGTAGGGCAAAGTGTCTAGCTTTCAAGGGAATGGTTTGGTTTTGGAATGGTTTTATTTAGAGCCATGAGTTCTATATAGAACCATTTAAGCATGAGCCACTTTTGCATGGTGAAATTGTTCTTCAGATTGGTGGAGAATGAGTTGTATGAGGTTCTATATATAGCATCAAAAAGTGTTCTTCAATTGTTACATTGTAACAATAGCAGAACCCTTTTATGGCTATATAGAACCATATACAACACTTTCTCCATCAATCTGAAGAACAATTTCACCATGCAAAGAATCATTTAAGCATGAAGTGTTTTTTATGTAGGACTCATGGTTCTAAATAGAACCATTCCCTTTACTAAAGAACCCTTCAGTCAAAACTGGCTGGCAAATTTACACACATAAGGTTGGAAACAAGTTTTTATTTACCCTATCAAGGTTGGCGATCCTAATGTAATCACTTTTGTTAAATATTGAGTCCAGTCATGAGTCAATATCCAAGTCCAGTCATGAGTCAGTTAAGGGTGAGTCCGAGTCACGAGTCGATCAACATGTCGACTCGAGTCTCCGTCTCTGCTGTCTAAACAGTTAGTGTTATATAATGTTTTATGTCCATACTTTTTATATTTTATAGCAAATGTGTAATCCCTTCAGAGCAATCACATACTGCTGGTTCTTGTATTGGAGCATCTCTTCATGCTCTTTATGATGTTCTCAGGCACTTTGGTAGGAAAAGAATGACACATCTATAAAAGGCCTATTAGAACAATTGTTTCTCTGCCTTCCTGTAGGCCTGAGCTGCGCTAGGAGCTGTGGAGGGGTTTGTATGTGGGCTGTAAAAGTCATGTGCATCCTTGGGAATGTTGTGGGGAGAATGCCGAGGACTGACCTACTTTTTGGACTCAAATCTGATGCTGGTTTCCGAACCTATCTTGCTGAGTCGAGCTGACACTGACGAACAACGACACAGCAAGCTTGAATAATTTCTCCCACATTGGTGTATGCATACATCTCAATTCTTGACTTTTTTAGATGCAGGAAATGAGAAAGGATAACAAGAGCATGCTAGGAACAGAATATTACAAGCTTATCTTTCTCGCATCTCTCTCTCGCTCACTCATCGGATGGACAGCGCTCAGCCATAGTGCAAATAAACGCAAAGTTAACTCTGACTTGCCACAGCTCTAAGCTTGTGAGAAGATTTCGGCGGATGTCGAGCCACTGCCCAGAGAGTGGACGTTATGCACCAATGCAAAAATGCATATACAAGATTCTCTGCCAAAGCTGATGGAGCAGTCCAGCATCATGCGTACAAGCCTTGGGATTATTATGGGACGCTTTAAGCCACAGCTGGAAACTGAATTGTTCTAATTAGGGCTGTCAAACAATGAAAATAATTAGCTGTGATTAATCAAATAATTCCTGTTGTTAATCATGATTAATCACTTTTTTTGACTTATTTGCTCAAATTTGACCCTAAAGAAAGATTTTCAGTGCATTTGGTTACAGTTACAAGAGCGGATAAAACATTTGATAACAATGTATTTATTATTTTTACTAATTGAGTAACACCAATGAGTGTACAGCTGTATGCAAAAGTTTTGGCACCCCTGTTCAAATGACAAGTGAAAATGAATTAACACATCCTCTATGATATGATTTGACATAATATATTGTAGCAATGCTACTGGCTGGTGCTGGCCTCTAGACGCTCATAAGGCATGGCCATGCTGATAGCCATGCCAGGAGGATCATGGAAAGTGCACAACCTCCAGAAAAGGGACTGTTTGTGTTATTTATGTTATTATTCATCAGTTAAAGGTATGTGATATGTATTTTTCCTGTTGTTCTTCGAGGTGTGGGCCTAGTTAGTGTGGGTTGGTGGTCACTGTGAGGGTGAAGTGTATGGATGGTGATGACCTCCCCCGTGAGTTCATACTTTTGCATGGGCCTTGTGTTTAATAAAGAGCACTTCTTGTGGTGGAATTATGACCTACCTTGTGCCTGACTCTACACCAGGGGTGTCAAACTTAACCGCCAAAAGAGCCATATTAAAAAATCTCAACAAATCCATGGGCCAGAGAACATCTATGTTCAATTTTCATCTTTAATTATCATTTTGCTATAAACCAAACTGACCACTGTTTATTCAAAATATGCAATAACTTTGACAGAAAAATATAGGCACTTGTAGTAGACCTTGAAATATTACATGAATACTTAAAATATTCAATTAAATATTATATAAAAATATAAATATTCTAAATTTAAATGTCCCAAGGAGCTCGCTCTTTTAAACCCATCTATTTGCTTGAAATAGAGTGCTGGCATTTTTTCTTTGCTGCAAGTTCTTTAATGCTTGGGCTCAGTTTCCGAGCGGCTGAGCTGACGTTAGGTGTTTATATTGGCTGAACTACAGTTAGCTGTTTGGTGATATGACTGGTGTAGAATTGTATAGAATTGAGGTGTAACCACTGTCCCATAGATTGTTGTTGGGGTAGAAAAGTCGTAGCACACATTACGTTGCAGTGCATGCTGGGGACTGTAGTGCAGTGCATTGTGAAACGAGCTAATATTAATAGAAACACAATTTTTTGTGGGCTGGATAGGGTGATTCTGATCTGGCCCGCGGGCCTTGTGTTTGACCTATGGGCTCTACACTGATACCACAACATATCATATATACAGTCAATGGTACCAAGTTTTCTATGACTGTTGCCTCTCACTCTCATAGCGTTATGTCTTGCTGTGTCTTAGGGGAACTGGAAATTTACACTTTGCTATTGGTTTTATTAGTTTGCTGCTCATTGATTTATTCATAGTTTCCGGTGAACTTCACAGTGTAGTCTACCAGTGTCCTCCAGTGCTGATGATACTGATATTGCTGATGTTACTGCCATTCATTGGTATGTTTTGCTTGCAAATGATTGCTGATGAACTTCAATGATAAACAAATTCACTATGGAAGCAGCTGGAAGTAATTTTGGTTTTATCAAGAGAGCCATCAATAGGAACTTGCCGTTTAAAAGCACTATTTGAACAAGAGAGCTACAGTTATGGATTCTACCATAGCGACGAACAGTGCACTGTGGTAGGCCTTCAGGGTGGAACTATGGATGATGTTAGAAAATGAGTACTGCTAATCTTTTATAATATTATAATACATTATTAATGTATTAACTTTGACAACACTTATTTTAATACTTGTTAATACGATTATTTTGATATTGTCTCTCAGAATATTTTCTATTTTATCCAGTCTATATTAAACCTCTAAGGAGAATAAACTAAAGCTAAAGGGCAGCCACTTTCCAATGGTCTGCCCTGGCTGATCCTCTGGCCCGGTCCTGGACTGTCCATTTCTTTCCCTTCATTCCTCATCCCTCCATCAATCCCATCAGCCCATGGCGCTGCTCCCTCACCTGTGACCCCCTGACCCCGGTGGGTCAGGATTAAACTGAGATGTGAATAGGGTCCAGGCTGTGATAGCAGTGTTAGGTCAGGCTTAGCTCTGGCCGCAAAGGGTCAAAGATCAGCAGGCAGCGCTTTAAACCTGGACCCCAGTATCAAAGCTCGCTCATTAGCAGCCGGTCAGGGGCTAATTTTTAAACGGGGGTAAAGGTGGCTCCTCCAGCGGCTCACTCTCTCTCGTTCGGCCAGCTGCAGACGGAGACAGAATCGGTTGTCAGGCATTTTAATTAGCCTGAGAGGGCCGTCCCCCAAAATCTGCAGATGAGCAGCGGAGAGGAATGACAGATGGGCTGCATGGGAAAAGGCCAGAGAGAGAGAGAGAGAGAGAAAGAGAGAGAGAGAGAGAGAGAGAGGGAGAGAGAGTGAGAGAGAGAGAGAGGGAGAGAGAGAATTCCAATGGGAATTTGCTTTTTCTAAGATTTCTGCTTAATAATATGTGAATTATTATAATTATAATTAATGGCTTTCAGAGTGGTTTGATTTGAAATGCTCTGTTCTAAGAAACTCACTTAGAACTGTTCACAGTTGTGGTGATAGGAACCAGACGTCTGAAGAGTTTAATGCCTCTGAAAGCTATATTACAGAAAGTTATTACATGAAATGCTTATGAATATGGATGCGTGATGATATCATAATCACATCCATATCGGCAGATTTTTTCTCTGCATCAGACAGATGTTGGATTTTGATTAGAGTTGATTTGACAGATGACAAACTAATATTTAATAATGTATTTATTGTACTCTGAGCAGAATGTTCAGCCAACACTGGGTTACTCTTAATTCATTTTACTACATTTGTAGCCCTCTAAGGCTAATCTAGGTGGATTTACTCCCAATTTTTACATTTTATAAATGTTTACTTATCTGACTTGACAGATATGGATGTGGAAAATACTGGATATCGCCATTGGCCCAAAATTCCCATATCACTGCATTTACAAATACGCTGCCTGATACCTGAGACATTGAGTGCGTATACATGCACTCAATAATCCGATCATAATCGGATTTCTGCAGTTATCCGGTTATTTAAATGATCATGTAAACACCATACTCTACATACGATCTAGAAATCTGATTAAGAAATCTGATAAAGAGAGCTGGATTTTAGCTCAGTAATCAGATTTCTCAGTGCATGTAAACTCTTACTCTGATTTCTTTCGGATTTCTCAGTCTGCGCATGCGTGAGATCAGATGGTGGATGTCGCGAGATGCAGCAAAACATCTCAAAATAAAGGATTTGAATATTCTTCATCTTCTAGATGATGTAGGTTTATATTTTCAGGTAAAGTGGCGCGATGTTTAAAAAAAGCCACATTATGAAGTTTGAGTTTTACATTACGTTTACATCACGTCTTCTTCTGTGAGTTTATTGGCTGGTTGCAAAGCAGAAATCCGATTATTGCCTGACTCATGTAAACTCAGAGTTTCCCCATTATCTGATTACTCAAGTGCATGTAAGTGCAGTTATTGGATTATTGAGTGCATGTAAACACACTCATTGTTTCATGATAATTATGAGACAATCTTTAAGGAGACATATGTTGGTTCACTGGTGCTTTTGGATAATAAATAAAATGGCTAAACCTCGACCCCTGGTTCCTATAACCACCACTGTAAAGAGTCTCTACAATGAACCACTCTGAATGACTACAGTAGCAGAATGGGCAGTGACTTTCTGACTGAGGGTTACAGAGATAGCATCAGTGACTGATGGACAGACAGACAGCTTCACGACAGCTACCAGAAAGGCTCTAAATTGATTTGAGAAATGAAACCATCAAGGCATTAATTTCCCGTCAAAGTGGCCATTAAACATTCATTTTTCAACTTCACCATTTGTCTTTATCACACCTCCCATTCTTTTCGGAAACTCACTTGTTTTCCAAAGAAATCTGCAGGAATTTTTTTCCCACACCTCCAAAGTTCAGTCTTAGTAGTTTGGCATTTTCTGCTTCTCACAATCCAAGTCATCCCAAACACATTCAGTGATGTTGAGGTCTGGAATCTGGGGTGGTCAGTTTGATGTGTCTGTCTCCTTTTCTCAGTGAGGCTTCTCAACAGCTACATGTCATTTCAGACTCAGAGTGGAGGTTGTAGTTCGCATAGCTAGCCTAATGAGTGCAGAACAATGATATCTATGCTATTATTAATATGAGCTGCCTGATAGATTTATGTTGGAGACATTTACTGATGTACAAACATTAGCAGGCCATTACTTTTGCAGAGAAGACCTTATTAATGCAAACACAACAGTAGGGCTAATCGCTTTCCAAACATACTGCTGTATTATGTCAGGCCTACATAAGATTCATAACTGGTTTATGAACCTTATGTCAAGGTTAGAACTCAATATTGAAAAGTTAACATTAGTTAACTAGTTATAATAGTTTATAATAGTTTAGATTCTATTTTTTTTTTATTCCATTTCTGAGCCCCACCTACCCGACAACAACACTTTATTTATGAGTGGCCTCAGCTCCACCTTCAGGTCCAGATAAAGATACTAGTGTGAACTCCACATTCCTTTCAAATACATGCAGTGATTATGACACTGTGGTTTGTTACTTTGTTAACCATTAACTGCTGAAAAGGAGGGTTTGGTCAGTTTATATTCTGTCTGCACTTCACAAAAAAGAGCTATGTGCTCTTCTGTTTGTGACTCTATGATTGTACGCTGATTTTAATTGTGTGCTTGGAAGATATTTATATTAAAGTATCAACAATAAACAACAGTTCCCAAAAAAAACATTCAGTAAAGAGCAACAGAGTCTGCAAGGCAGAGTAATCAGACACGATTAGGTGTGAACACGGTCCAATATGCACTGTGATCCGATCACTCTAACCACCATCGGAAGAGGTCAAACTGCTGTGTCTGATCCACCACCCAAATAATACCTATGGTAAGTGGAGTGCAGATACAACAAGGTATATATATATATATATGTATATATATATATATATATATATATATATACACACACACACCACTGTTGTCGGAAGAAAACCTTTTATCTCCAAAATGGTAACTTTTAATGTAAGTCAATGGAACCAGACATTTTTCCAAGTCTTTTTGGGCCGTTGTCTTTTGGTCCATTCATCATGAAATTTACACACACTGTAAAGGGCAACAGCCTTTTTTCAAAATATGTCAAAAACCGAAAAACGACACAAATGAAGATGCAAGATTTTCTTCCGACAGCAGCGATATTCTTCTTTAACCATCCTTTGGTAGAACAACTTGTGTGCTTAGGGTCGTTGCCTTGCTACATGACCCACGTTCTCTTGAGTTTCAGCTCACAGGCAGATCTCCTGATATTTTCCTTTAGAATTTGCTGGTATAATTCAGAGTTCATTGTTCCATCAATGATAACAAGCCATCCTGGCCCTGATGCAGCAAAACAGGCTCAGTGATACTACCACCACCATGTTTCACAGATGGGATACGATTTTTTCTGCTGGAATGCAGTGTATTGCTTTCTCCAAACATAAAGCTTCTCATTTAAACCAAAAAGAATCTATTTTGGTTTCATCTGTTCACAACACATTGTACCAGCCTTCTGGCTTCTCCACGTGATCTTTAGCAAATTGCAGACGGACAGCGTTGTTCTTTTTGGAGAGCAGCGCTTTCTCCTCGCAACCCTGCCATGCACACCACTGTTGTTCAGTGTTTTCCTGATGATGGACTCAAGAACATTAACATTAGCCACTGTGAAACAGGCCTTTAATTGCTCAGAAGTTACCTTTGTGACCTCGCGGACTCTTACACTTCTTGCTCTTGGTGTGATCTTTGTTGGTCGACCACTCCTGTGGAGCGTAACAGGGTCTTGAATTTCCTCCATTTGTACACAGACTGTCTGACTGTGAATTGGTGAAGTCCAAACTCCTTAGAAATGATCCAGCCTGATGAACATCAACAACTCTTCTTCTGAGGTCCTCAGGAATCTCCTTTGTCCGTTCCATGATACACTTCCACAAACGTGTGTTGTGAAGATCAGACTGTGATAGATCCCTGTTCTTTAAATAAAACAGGGTGGTCACTCACACCGGTTCACCATTCCACTGATTGAAAACACCTGACTCTAATTTCACCTTCAAATGATCTGCTAATCCTAAAAGTTTACATACTTTTAAAACTCACAGATGTGTAATATTGGATCATTTTCATCAATAAATAAATGGCCTAGTCTAATATTTTTGTCCCATTTGTTTTAATTTGGTTGTATTTGTCTACTATTAGGACTTAGTGTGAACATCTGATGAAGTTTTAGGTCAAATTTATGCGGAAATATAGAAAATTCTTAAGGGTTCACAAACTTTCATATATACATACTGATATTTGTGGATATTGTGTCAACATGTCTGTGACTGACCGCTTTAGACTTGAACACATTGGTGTCCAGTGCTGGTGTGTTTGTTAATCACCACATGAAACTGTCCAGTCAAATGATTCGACATGTTTTAAACTTGTAGGTGATGTCTTCTCCTCTGTGACTTGTGAAGTAATTTGCAAAAAGAAATAAAAGTGTCTATAGACATAAACCCATCATTAGAAGTCAGTTTATGGAAAAAGCCCATCAAAAAAGTCAGTATACAGCATATGCGACTAACTACACCTCTGTTGTGTGTATGCGGGGGGAGTGGTGGTCTTGGACACATTCCTCAGTTGCTTTAGTTGATTTACTCGTGTTAAGATGAGTTGGAATGTGTCAAAGTCTCACTTTAGCATTTAGAGCCAGAATGAGGGAGGGGGGGGAGGGGGCAGGGTCAGTTAGAGGAAGGTGCAATATAACTAACTAGCCAGATTTCCATCCAGCTGTCTAATTCAATTCAACTGAAACGTCGTAAAAAGTTATGCAACTAGACGGTGTTTCCATCCACTCTGTGCAAGAGAGTTTATCTCTCTACAGCCCGTTCGTAAAAACACTTCTGAGATATATGCAGCAAATTTACAGAGCAATTTAATGTTGGACAACGTCTTTTTACTGTTTTGTTTAATTTTATGGCTGTATTTATGGCTATATTTCATATAGCGCACATACAAAGTGCAAGCACATAAAATGGCTCAAGATGAACTACATGTTTGTCATCATTATTATGTTTTTTTTCTTTCATAAGATAAAGATGTGATTCAATTTCTTCATTAATCCACTAGAAACTAGTTTCTTAGTCATGGCCACAAATACAGAAACACCTGATCAGCCTTATGAATGTTTCCATCTTAATTCATCGTTTTTTTTACCTTACCAAAATATATACACTTCAACTGAGCGCACTAGCTTCTATATGCATTTTTAATCTATAGTCTATTTTTAATCTAAGTAGTTTTTATTCGATAAAAATATGCATGAAAATACTTAGCAGGAAACACTGAATCTGAATGCTAACCCAGAATCCTCCTGTCTGAGCTTCACTGACCATCTGTGTCCAGCAGTGTAGGAGGTGACAGTACAAAGTAACGCATTACGGATTACATTTTAAAGTTTTATAATCACATAACACTTACTGACAATAAGAATGATGTTACTAATACGTCTCTAAGAGCACATTATTTTCTACATTGCAGTTAAAACATACATTTCCTCTATATAGATTATTCCTTGCATTTTCTTTGCATGTAATTTGTGCACACATGCGCAACTTGAACGAACGTTAGCAGCGCGGTGTGAGTGTGGGAAGCGCAGTAAAATCTTCGAGCAATCTGTCGAACCATCTAATCACGCTAATATGAAACCGATGGACAAAGATCCCCGTCCTGAAAAGGAGAGAGCCCCAGTCTCACCCAAGCAGACCAGAAACAGCTTAGTGAGCCCTATTTTTTATTTTTTAATATTTTATTTCAGGGCAGCTGTTTTTGAACCATCCCTACTTCCTTATTTCTTTGTTAAAAAAAAAAAACAACATCAGCCATTGTGTTGATTAAAGTAAATAGAGAAGCCTTTTAAATAGTGTTTACTGACTGATCATTTCTTTCTAAATAACATCACGCATCCCTCCAGCCACGACTCTCAGGACTCTAATTCCTAGAACCCTCTGGGTGAACACGTGATGTCAAAGTCACCAGGTTCCACCTATCAGAGATCAGCTTCCCCTGACTACTGATGATTTTTACCTGTTTTATTGACTTCTATTGATTTATGTGACTAGATCCAGTTAGTTTATAGGCCCGGGCTCTAGGCAAGGTGAGTTAAGAGGTATTGCTTCCTTCGTAGAGCTACTGAGGGTCCTTGACCGTGTTAGATCTGCTCTTTGTGTATCTGACCCATTGTTTATGTTTTTGACTCACTTTTGCCTGTGCCCTTTTGGGACTTTGGCTGCCTGGATTTATCTTTGTTATGTTTGTATATTGTTGGCTTGTTTCGGTTTTGACCCTCATCTTTTTTTAACCTTTATTATGGATTTTGGACAAACTTGTAAAGCCTTTTACACATTTTAACTGCATGCGTCTAAATCTGACCCCTTACAAAAAACGTTAGGACACATTTGGGTGAGGTTTAGAGAGTAACTTCGAAGTAATGAGTAGTGAGATTCATGGATGTGGGAAGTTGGGGTGCTGAAGGTGCCGCAGCACATTCTAATGTCAGGATGGCAATTGTTAATAACAACAACAAAATGTTCTGAACTTTATAATAATCTGAGCATAGCACAATAGTACAGATCCATTTGTGCTTGTTTTAGAGCGGAGTTTGTATTTTTCTGCAGTAGCCGCTATTTAGATAAACACATACTATCATGTGTCAACAGCTGCCGTGTCGCTCTTTCACATGCAGACTGAGTTTCAGAGAGAGAAAGTCTATGCAGTCAGACGCCAGTTCTGAACCCAAAAGCGGCCTAATATTGTTTTTAGCCAAAAAAAGTCTAACATAAAAACAATGTTTGTGTCTCTTGGTCAGTGCGCCTTCCTGTGTTAAATCTTACCCGACATAATCGGTTACTGTGCCACACATCAGCAATCTGATTGGTCGCCCAGTTCATGCAGAATGAGAGAGCAGAGAGAGGATGTACAGTGGTCTGATGTGTCAGTTATATGTCTATATTGCTGTCTCTTGCCTCAATATAGCACTGAATGACGTGTAATTGATGTAAATTAGCAAAAAATAAATAAATAAATAAAAATTAAGGGCGAATCATTTTGGTCATTTTGTTTGTCTCTATGGTTTTTAACAAGTACAACTAGGCATAAGAATTCCGCCTTCGTATCTGTATCAATATACATTTTTAAAGTTCATTCAGGGGGAGGAGTTTAATGTTGAAGATGATGAAAACACAGAAAAGAAGGCGGTCAGCTCGTGTGAGGGCATTCATTTTATCAGTAAATTCACATTTTATTTGAGGAAATAACATGGGACCCCACCAGGTTCAATTTGGTCCCTTTTATTGGGGGGGTGCCTTTACTCTTATGGAAGGTCTGGGACCCCTCCAGACCCTCTTAAATTTAAATAAAAGATAAAAACATGGACTGTAATAACTAAACCCACACTGCTGTTTAGAAGCTTTTCTTTATTGGCTTTAAAAATGGACTGTGTGAGTGTGTGTATGTAATGTGTATGTGTGTGTGTGTGTGTGTTGTGTGTTGTGTGTGTGTGCATGTATTAACAGAAACACACCATACAGGAGCTCAACTGTGCAGAAAATTTCTGAAAATATCCCTCTGCTCATCAAAAACTATAACCATAACCAAAAACAGATCCTTAAATCTTAAAGACAATCTTTCATTTTTGGGGTTGAAATGTGTGTGTGTGTGTGTGTGTGTGTGTGTATGTGTGTGTGTGTGTGTACACATCGTCTCTACTGAAATTTGTAACACCATTGCATGTTGGGGAAACAGGACAATGAAAGATTCCAATAAGCTTTTTTTTTTTTTTTTTTTTTTTTTTAAACATCAGGATTGAGCAAAAAGACCCCCCTCCCGCTCAAAATAGAAAAAAACTCTGATTCACCCGTTTTACACTGGAAAACTCCGTCCAAACAGCACCTGCCCTTAAAACTCATTACCAAAATCAGAACTAAACCCTTTTCCCATGCGTACCGACGGTAGAAGCACAGTTTAAAAGCACAGAGGTCGTTTACGGACCGGCCAGAAAGGAAACGTCAGTGAACGAAGCCGGTGCGCTGACCACTGAATTGGAAAAAAATGGCACACCAACCCAAACGGAGCGCAAGCCTGAACCATAAAGCCAATGCGTGAAGGCAATGTGCAACCATGTCTAACCACACTAAAAACACACATCCTCAAATGACTCGTCAATACACAGTACTGTGCGAAAGTCAGAGACCACCCTTCTTTTAGTTCATTTACCTTTCAAAACAGCTATTAAGTACAAGATTGGGTTGATAATCTACACAAATACAGAAATAAAGGTACTAAACTGTCTCTGGGGCAGTTCCCCTCTTGTCACTGGGGTGGGACCCTCAAGGGTACATCTCAGTACCTTGAGTCGGGGAACATAACTGTACCATAATCCATTGAAATTATATTTTCTAAGTTGTACTGACTCCACACACCCCGTCTCGTCTCCAGGCTTTTATTTTATTGATCTGTTTTAGAACAGTAGATTATGAAAAGGTACAAATCTGTACTTTTCACCTGGAAAAAAACTTATCTAAGGTTCACAACTGGACCTTAAAACCACTGTTGTACCTTTGGGGGAACATTTACATCGTTTGTACCTTGATGAACGAAAAATGTACCTGCACAGAACCTTTATTTCTAACAGTGCACTCTGAACAATCATGAGACTATACAAGCAACTTCTAAGACTGAACTTTGGAAGTGTTGAAAAATATCCCTGCAGATTTCTTTGAAAAACTGAAAGTGAGTCTCCTGAAAACAACGCAAGTTGTAATAAAGTGCATCTGTATAATTTTCCGTTAAATCTATATTCTCTATTTTTTTTTGATAGTAAAAAACAAACTCTTTGCCTGTAAATAAAAGAAATGAAGGGTGGTATCTGGCTTTTGTGCAGTACTATATCCTCAATACAATCTATAAGTGTGCATCTCTGGTTTGCATGCACCACACTGTAAAATACACAGACCTAACTCATGTATGAAATCATCTCCAACGCACCTCTTCATAGATCTCATAGTTCATAAATAAAGCTACGGCACGAAGTGCACAAGAAAAGCGAAGAACGCACAAAAATAACAACAACGTCAACGAAAAAAAAAAGCAGAAGTGAAACGAAAAGGCAGAAAGCTCGTATATAATCATCTCCCATGGTAACTCCACCCCACAACACCCGCAACCTCACGCGAAAGAAAAGAAAAACAACGTGAGGCTTCATGAAAGAGCTCGTGAACAAAGTCCCCGCTTCACCCCCGACGCACATACAGTGAAAACTCTGTAGGTGAAGCTCAGGTAATTCATCACGAACTGCTTCATGCAGCCCGGCGCCGCCCCCCGCCCCGGCTCCCCGTGAGCATCGCCCTCCTGCCATGAGGGTCAGACAGTCAGGGAGATGAAGCTGTTGTATCTCTGGATGTTCCTCTTCAGGATTTCGGAGCAGGGTCCCAGGACGCGCTCGAATCGCGGCCGGTCCAGCTTCACGCACTTTAGCGGTCCTCGGGCCACCACGGTGGCGGCACGTGGGCGGTTCAGCAGCAGCGCTATCTCACCTGCACAGGGGGGGAACATTCAGGAACATTGTGAGGTCTACAGGTGCTGCTGCTCATGCTACTGCCACCTACAGGTGGGAAGTCAGTAACAGCTCATAAATAGGGATAAACTTGGGAAAGTTCATTGTTACCCGAGTAACAATGTGAGTGGTGATGTATCTCTGTTACCATGGGAACACAGTAGGCCAAGCTGGCATTGGTGCATTCCATCCCACATTTAGCCCAAATTTTCTCAGGGTTGTCCCCAGATGTTTTCATTACGAGATCATGTCTGGCCAATGAGACAACTATGTATTGAAATATTTCTTGTAGGCCACAGACAATGATGTCACGCCAATAGCTACAGCCCGCAGAGAGTGGTGGTGCTGTACTGTATTTTTTTTATAGAGCAGGTCAGGACTCTGCTTTGTTTTTTTGTTTTGGAGCAGCATTGTGGGATTTGTAGTTGTTTGGATGCTTACCAAAATAATCAGATGGTCCGAGACGACCCACCTCCACATATTCTTCATTGTCAGACCTACGCTGCAGAACAGAGGCTGTACCCTGAGAGAGAGAGAGAGAGAGAGAGAGAGAGAGAGAGAGAGAGAAAGACAGAGAGGTTATTTCCTAAGAGCAAGCTTTTCTGTTACTAATTTATGTAAATAATGTAAATGAGCTCTGTTCTGATTGGCAGCCCTGTATTTTGCTTTATTTGAAAAGCAGTCCAGGATGAAACACTTCTTATATCTTCAGTATGAATGGGCGGGGCTAATCCGCTTTCGGCTAAAAAGGTGGATCATGCATTATATTAAACTCTTCTATTTTGAAAACGTGAGCAAAATTCAGTTTTCCGTGATATGGACTCTTTAAATGACACCAAGACTCCTAACCTGGGCTGAGCAGGATGTTAGTAACACCTAGGATATTTAGTGCTGTCCAGTTTTCTTAAGAGTGGCTGGGGATGCAATCAGTACAGCCTTGTCACTATATAATTCAAATAAATTCCAGTTGTCATTAGCTTTTCACATACTATCCCAATTTTTTTGGAGTTGAAGTTGTATGCATGTAAATTTCTGTATCATCAGTATAACAATGACATACACGGCAAACACAGAGGGAGACGTAATAGTAGAGATGGAGAGAGAGGGAAACATCCAGACAGACAGACAGACATAGAGAGACAGACAGACAGAGGAGGAATGAGGAGCAGCTGAATCCTGCTGGACAACCTGGCTGAACCCAGCGCCCCGTCAGCATCAGACACAGTGTGTGAGTGTGTGTGTGTGTGTGTGTGCAAGAAAAGCCGGGCGACACTCCCAAACTGAGCAACGGAAAAAATATTCTAATGATTTATCACCAATCTGCAGCTCAGTGAAGAGAGAGAGAATCAACACAGCTCACAGCTGCTGATAAACTGAGAGAGAGGGAGAGAGAGAGAGAGAGAGAGAGAAGCAAAAAGAGAAATAGTAAAGAGAAAGAAGAAGAGAGAGAAAGAGAAAGGAAAGAGAAAGAGAAATGAAAGTGTGCCAGAGAAAAATGAGAAATAAAATAGAGAAGAGAAAAAGTAAGAAGAAGAGAAAAAGAGATGAAGAAAGAGAGAGATAAGAGAGACATGTGAGAGAGAGAACAGAAAAGAGAAACAGAAAAGAAAGAGAAAGGAGAGAAAAAAGCAAGAGCAGAGAGAGAGAAAAGAAAGAAAGTGCGAGCAAGAAAAAGAAAAGAAAGCAAAAGAAAAGAGAGTGCAAGAGAGAAAGTGAGAAATAAAAGGGAAATGAGAGAGAGAGAGAAACCAATAAAAGAGAAATGAGAGAGAGAGAGAGAAACCAATAAAAGAGAAATGAGAGAGAGAGAAACCAATAAAAGAGAAATGAGAGAGAGAACTAAGAGAAAAAGTGAGAGAGTGAAGAGAGAGAAGAGAGAAGAAAAGAGAGAGAGAAAAAAAAGAGATTAAGAGAGAAAGGTGAGACCAGAGAGAGAGAGAAAAAGAAAGGAAAAGTAAGACAGAAAGAAAGAGAAAAAAAAGCAAAAGAAAAAAGAGAGAAAGTGTGTGCTTGAAAAACGAGAAACAAAATTGAGGAGAGAAAAAGAGAGAAAGTGTGTGCTTGAAAAACGAGAAACAAAATTGAGGAGAGAAAAAAAGAAAGAGGAAAAGAGAAATAGAAAGAGACAAAGAAAGAGAGATAAGAGAAATGAGAGTGAGAGAGAGAAAGAGGAAAAGAGAGGAGTAAGAGAAAAAGTAAAAGAGCGAAGAGAGAGAAGATAAAAGAAAAGAGAGAAAGAGAAAAGAAAGAGAAAGGTGAGAAAGCGAGAGCAGAGAGAGAAAAAAAGGGAAGTAAGAGAGAGCAAGAAAAAGAAAATAAAGCAAAAGAAAAAGAGAAAGAGTGCAAGAGAGAAACAAGAAATAAAACAGAGATAAAAAGAAATAGAAAGAAATAAAAAAGAGAGATAAGAGAGAAATGAGAGAGAGAGACAGAGAGAAGTAAGAGAAAAAGTGAAAGAGTAAAGAGAGAGAAGAGAGAAGAAAAGAGAAAAGAAAGAGAAAAGAGAGAGAAAAGCGAGAGCAGAGAGAGAGACAAAAAGGAGAACAGAAAGCAAGAGAAAAAAGAGATGTGAGAAATGAGAAATAAAACCGAGAAGAGAAAATAAAAGAAAAAGAGAAATAGAGAGAGATAAAGATAAAGAGCAATAAGAGAGAAATAAAAGAGAGATAGAGAAAGTAAGAGAGAATAAGAAAGAGAAAAGAAAGCAAAAGAAAAAAGAGAAAATGTGTGAGGGAAACAAGAAATAGAACAGAGAAGAGAAATAGAAAGAGATAAAGAAAGAGATAAGAGAAATGAGAGAGACAGAGAGAGAGAGAGAGAAGTAAGAGAAAAAGTGAAAGACTAAAGAGAGAGAAGAGAGAAGAAAAGAGAGAAAGAGAAAAGAAAGAGAAAGGAGAGAGAAAAGTGAGAGCAGAGAGACAAAAAAGAGAATAGAAAGCAAGAGAAAAAAGAAAGTGCATGTGAGAAACGAGAAATAAAACAGAAGAGGAAAAAAGAAAAAGAAATAGAAAGAGATAAAGAGAGAGATAAGATAAATGAGTGAAAAAGAAAAGGGAGACAAGACGGAGAAAGAAGAAGAAAGAGAGAGAAGAGAGAAAAAAGAGAGAAAAGAGAGAAAGAGAAAAGAAAGAGAAAGGAGAGAGAAAAGTGAGAGCAGAGAGACAAAAAAGAGAACAGAAAGCAAGAGAAAAAAGAAAGTGCATGTGAGAAACGAGAAATAAAACAGAAGAGAAAAAGAAAGAAAAAGAGAAATAGAAAGAGATAGAGAGAGAGATAAGAGAAATGAGTGAAAAAGAAAAGAGAGACAAGACAGAGAAAGAAGAAGAAAGAGAGAGAGAGACAGAGACAGAGAGAGAGAGAGCGAGAGAGAGACCATATCCCAAAACATGTGTTTCTTTTAGGCTTGCTGTATGTATATGAATGTACACGTCCATGTGTTTATGATTATTATGCCGTTATTCATATTCATACATCACCTGTTAGACCACTTGCAGAAATTCGTTATGAGCAGCAGTAGCTGTTTGTTATTAGCTCTGACCCAACGTGACCGCCGCATTATTCAGCCAATACAACTGACCACAAAGAACATAAAGGCCGCTCACATGTTCAGCTTATACAGCCGTAACCACTGATCTATAGCGGCTTGCACACACATGCATCACCCCATCGTGACCCCGTGGTCTCACAGGCAGCGTTTTTACAGTGTTATTAAACAGTAATGAATATTCATGCTAACAGACTGTGCTTTATAATACAGCATAAAAATGCATGTAGGCTACTGTGTTTTAAATAACCGGTTCAGCGTAAAATCAAATGTACACAGTTTTGCACTTCAGCACAGATGTAGTCGATCAGTCAAGACATGTTTGGTGTTCAAATTTTGCTTTTTTATTTTAGAACTCTGGCTGCGAGGCTAACATTGCTAACAAACAACAAAAGTCAATAGTCACCTAAATCTTTTCTGTAAATACATCCTAAAAACGTCTCTCATCACGCTCAAACCTCCTCCAACTCTTCAATAAGTTTGCTCAGACTTTTTGAAGTGGTTTAGAACACAGTACGACTTACTGTACAAAAATATAACAAGTATAAAAATGAACAAAACCTGTAGCAATGTGTAGCTGTACATTGCAGGCAGCGAATTTTGTCTCCCCTTTGCATGCACAACATCATGCAGGCATGTTTGCTACAGGTTATGTTTACGATTTCTGCTTGCTTTTATAAATGACTGTTAATGTTGAATTTGTGAACTGAGAATACATGTTCATAAACAGAAACAACTGAAAATCGTAAAAGTAACCTAGAATTGATATTCCTGTGTGATGATGTGCACACAAATGGGAAGACAGTAAGTCATACTTTTGGACTATAGTCCAAAAACCACATTGACAAGTCTGAGCGAACTTAATGAAGATCTAGATGAGGTTTGCAAGGGTTGAGAGATGTTTTGTTGATGTATTCATGCAAAGGATTTGGGTGACAACTGACTTTTAGTGTTTGTTAGCAACATTAGCCTCACAACCCCACTTTAAAACTAAAAAAGTTCAATTTAGACATTATATCTGTCTTGGCTTTAGAACTACATCTGGTGGTAAGTGGAAAATTATGGAAATTTGATTTTCTATGAAAAAACATTCATTTAAAAATACTTCAAAACGTGTAAATGAACCTTGTGGGTCTCAGTGTCTGATATAATGTGTAACAGACTGTTACTGAGTGTGCAACAGTGTTACTGACTGTTTAACAATGTGTTACAGTGTTACAGAATTTTATAACAATGTGTAACAGGCTGTGTTACTGAGTGTGTAACAGTGTGTATCTAAGAGTGTAACATGCTGTATTACTGAGTGTGTAATGGATTGTGTTACAGACTGTTTACGGAGTGTGCTACTACTGCTGAGTGTTACTCAATGTTTAACAGAGCATGTAACCGGGTGTGTTACCGAGATGGTAACAGTGTGTGTAACAGGCTGTTACTGAGTGTGTAACAGAGTGTGTTACTGAATGTTTAACAGAGTGTGTGACAGTGTGTTACTGAGTATGTAACACAATTCTGTAACAGTGTGTAACAGGCTGTGTTACTGAGTGTATAATAGTGTCTTATTAAGTGTATAACAGTGTGTTTTTAAAAGTGTTACTGAGTGTGTAAGGGTGTTACTAACAGTGTGTTACTGAGTGTAACAGTGTTTTATTGTGTAAGGGTGTTACTAAAGGTGTTACTAGGAAACAGACTACTACTTACAAAACGCTACAGTTTTGAAACTGCAACAAAGTTTACATACAACATCAAACATTTTCAAAAAGTGAGATGTTTTGGTGACATCACAAAACCAGTTCATTCAAAGCAAGCCATTTTTACAGCTTATTTATCCATATATAGACTTTATAGACTTGGGAGTTAATGGTACATTTTAAAACTTCAATAATGCAAACATCAAAGTTTAACTTCAAAAAAGGGAGAAAATGTGGTTTTCCATGATATGGGCTGAAAATGAGGTCTGTGTAATTGTATTTGCATGTACATGCAAGAGCTTCAGTGTCCAAAAACACAGCCAACACTCTGTGGGAGAAAACAAACGACTTTCTCAGCACAGCATGGTCACTTTCCAAACCTGCAGCCAGTGTGTGTTTGAAGGAGCAGTAATGGCACCGTGCGGATCCAGATCTTTTTTGGGCCAGGGTTTGACTGGGTTTAGGTTTTAGTGGAACCCCTGTGGTGCGGTCATGAGAACCACAGGTGGGGTTTCCAAACCCTGTTCTCAGAGGCTGTGAACATCATGGGGGGTGACGATGTCCTGGGGTGATGACGTCATGGCACTGCCCTGAGGGACAGCCACTCTAAATCAGCCTCA